>NC_068358.1:5039542-5179542 GCF_020536995.1 Dreissena polymorpha
AAGGTCTCGATGTCACTTAGTGCATTTCAAGCATTTAGCATGGTGTCCAAAACCTTCGAACGGGCGTATCTTGTGACAGTTTGGCACTCTTGTTTGATTTGCATTTATCCTTGTCCACACGTTCGTTTTTTGGGGCATATGTCAAATCAGTGTTTCTGACACATTTCTAATATATGTTATCTTCTTCCTTGTTATTATTTGTTCCCAGTATTCCAAAGGTACAGTTTCGATCGTAAAATTAAATTAAAACATAAAAAATACAAAAATCTGTTAACAAGTCTCATCTGTGGCTTAAACAATTTATACCGTTATAAGAAAATATTTTCGTACAAATCATACGTTAATAATAGCTTCGTTGTCCCATGCTTTTACGTCGAATTTTCTAACTTAGTGGCTAATGTGCTGCATTTTTTTTTAATTTAAAAATACCGAGGGTCTAGTGATCTCTCCCCTTCGAGTGTGTGGTATGATACAAACAAATCCAATATATGGTGGGAGATGCCACTTTTAGAGGCCAGGCATAAATCAAACAATGCTTTAAGTTAATTTCATTAAATAAGCATTATTCCATTGTCAATTGTGTTGTTTCTTATAAATCGTTTGTTGACGATACCTTTGCAGGTTAATAAACACATTGAAACCCGGATCCGTGAAGAAAATTCACCGGGTAGAATCCGGCAGCTTCAAGCAGTTTCGAGACATGGAGAACATTGATAACTTTCTGAAGGCTATCGAGAGCTACGGCGTGGCGGTCACGGACAAGTTTGGCACGGCGAACCTCACCGACCGCAACAACGGCATGGCAATCGTTTTAAATTGTATCCACGCTGTGGGCCGGTCGGTAAGTGTTTTACCTCGATCTAGGAAAACCGGACTTAATAAAGTGATTTTTTTTGCCCAATTGGGAAAAGTACCGGTACCGGCCTAATTGGGAAAATTGTGCGCGAAAAACCCCGCAATTGGGAAAATTCGCGTCGTCAAGTCTTCATATTGGAAAATTTGTGTATTTGATTTTTTTGCTCCCAAATACTTTTAAATTGATAACTAAGTGTTGTCAAGTTGTCAATATTATATTTACTTAGGTTCAAGCCATAGAGCTGCATAGGGAAACTAACTATATGTAAAAAAATTTTTTTTTAGAAACCATCAATTCGGATTTTTTTACAGCGATTGGGAAATTTGTAGTTTTCTCCTAATTGGGAAAGTGCTGTGCGGTTTGCACAGGGACCGAAATTCAGGGTCGGCAATTTCCGCTTGTATGGAGTGTTTCGTTTGAAGGAAATGTTTTCTAAACGTATACCCAGTCACGGCGAAAAGTGTTGTCCCCGATTAGCCTGGGCGGACTGCACATGTTCATCTGGGACGACACTTTACGTACGTGCATTAAGCCTGGGTTTTCCACAGACCGGGTTATAAATAGACACATTTCATTCACACCCATTGTATTGTTTTTACAATGTCTTGATGATGGATTGGTAAGCTAATGCAACACGCGATCAGTTTGTGCAACGAACCCCGAGCAACGTTAATTTTTACGTGTACCTCAAGTACCATGATTTCTATGTATAAATAACATCGTGTTTTATGTGATATGGTTTGAATATTTACTTGATGTAGTTGGTTCAAGTGTAACAGTCGTTGTCTGATCGCGAAAGTATAAAACCATATTCAAACCCCGAGTGGTTCGAGTGTCAACTGAGATGTCATATCTGTAGATTTCATATCATTTAAGTCCATGTAGTTTCATAGACGCAAATCTGTGATCTAGCGGTGGTAATAATCGAGCCAGAAAGTGTCGCAGGTTTTGACCGCTTCTACAAGATATCAATTCTTCCGCTGCGATATTTCGTATCCTGGCTTTCTACAGTATTTTCAAAGGGTAAAAAACTCGTTCGAAATTATATTCAGCATTTCACAGTTCTCTCTTAAAATACCGTAATGACAGTAATGTTTTAATCGCTGACCGTGAAAATAGCTCGGTTTATGTGTGTAATACAATGAGAACGCACTGTAGTGGATAAGTATTTTTACGCTGGGTAAAATATTGCATTTGTTTGATATGGAATGAATTCATTTTCAACCTTATTGAAAAAATAGCATTAGCATTATCCGCTAATTCCATTCATCCAATACTACAATATTTTAGCCTCGGTCTGTAAAACTGGACTTAATGCTCGTTCGAAAGTGTCGTCCCTGATAAGCCTTTGCGGACACTAAACTGGATTTTTCTAGAGGAGCCATCAATTAAAAGAAGAATACCATAAAATCACGGGCGAACCTGGGACGACACTACGCACAAGCTTTAAACCCAGTTTTGTCAGAACGCAAACAATGAATTACTATGTTTTGCTGTACCCATTAAATTGAAAATGTTCGCTTTCTGGTATGAATAATTCCTCATCTGGGATGTTTCTATTACAGGCCCAGAAGAACGGCTTCTCCGGTCCCACACTCGGTCCCAAGGAATCAAAACACAATCCTAGAAACTTCGACCAGGAAACTTTGCAAGCAGGTAATCTACATAATTATTGGTTTATTTTCGCCGTAAAACGCCATGATATTTAGTTGTCATGAATAAGGAATTGCCATTTCTGTGCTGACACAACATATCGAGAACAAATATTTTCCATGTTTTGATAAAGGCGTAAAGCAAAAACGATAACAAAAATAATAGTCAAAGCACGTTTTATTTATTATCATACTGATCTTATTAAAGTGTGCCATGTATAATGTACATGTATGTACTAATCATACTAATGTGCGGTTTATATTTAGACAATTATATTTAATGCAGTCTGCACAGACCAATTAGACACGAAACTTTCCGCTTTAAGTAATTTTTCGTTTAAAGGAAGTGTTTTCTAAACGAAAATTCAGTTTAGGCAGAAAGTGTTGTCGCCGATGAGCTTGTGTAGACTGCACGTGCTAATCTAGGACGACATATTCGCACATGCATTAAACCGCAATTGACAAACAAATAAAAGTTCTAAAATACCTATTTTTTTACAATTATTAGTTTATATTGATTAAAATATCACGACTGGTATATTATATTACTTGAAAAAAGTCATTCGGTAATAAAATTTCGCGATGTGAAAACGAAAATTAACATCGAAAATAGGTGACATAAAGTTACACACACAATAAATAACGCAAGTAGATTGATCGTTTTATATATATATAATATATACAATTCACTACGCATGCACAATTTGCATTCCTGGGTTTACCACGTGACGATGATGATCAATCTACTTGCGTTATTTATAGTTAACTGGTAGTTACCTGGTACATGTACCCAGTAAAATTTATTACCGAATACAATGAAAATATGAAAACTTAACAACTTTTTTCAAGTTATGCAATATACCGGTCGTGATATTTTAATCAATATAATTATAAACTAATAATTGTAAAAAAACACGGTATTTTAGAACTGTTCTTTTTTCGTCAATCGCGTTTGACGGTCCCTTTAAGCCCGGTTTTCCCAGAGCGCGGCTCATTGATGCTTGAAAAGGATGTGAACATAAACTTAACGTTCGTTTAGTCGAAGACATATTTAGTTATTTATTTCGTTAAGGGATATTATAAGCAAAATACGGCTAGATTTTACGCTGGAAACGCATCTTTGTTGTTTGGAGACATGGCACAAGGCTGTTTTACACCGCTGATCTTTTAATCTGACCGGTTCACGAACCCAATCTGTCGGTTCCTGGTTTAATTTCCAACTGTCTTTAGAGAGTCACCTTCGTAACATCAGGTCAGTTGGGTATTTGTGCTTAAAACAGGTGGGGTAAAATATTAGGTTAAAATGTGGTCCCTGTGTGTTTGTAGGTCAGACGTTGATAGGGCTTCAATACGGATATACGCAGGGCGCCAGTCAGAAAGGGATGAACTTCGGGAAGACCCGCTCAATAACTGACTGATTAGAACAACTATTTTTATTAAAAAAATATTTTTAATATACCAATTCCACCATGACATTGCTATGATGAAAACCGGATGTAAGCGGCAACTTTCTGCGTTATGTTAAATTGACTTCGGGTTATGTGGACAGGGTTAAATATTTTGTTATTGATGTTGTCCGATGACACGGTTTAATAAGATTGCTTGATTGAAATACTAGTACATTTTAGATATCTTACACATAGTCAACAGTGTCTATTAAATTATACCTGATGATATTATTGTGTGCTCATTTGCCTTTGGTTTTTGACAGTAAGAAAGTTTGTAGGTCAAAAGGTGGCACGTTTCGGTGTATGTTAGATTGACGCTATGCAAATCTTATTTCTGACTTTCAGTTGATTGCAATATTGCTTTTGTTCCTGCTTTTGTCTTTGTTATATATTTAATAGTTGATCAATATTCTGTTTAGACAGGCGAGATACTACCGAAATGCCTTCCTAAACTGTTAGAATGTACCAAAGAATTAAGTTTAATATTCATTCATCTGTCGCTCAAATACATTTGTATCATGTAAAATAACGGCTCTATTGTATATTTAAAACTATACAGAGATACGTATGGGAAATCTCATTAAAAAATTGACTTTATTACAAACAGATGAATCTCTCTTTTTTAATATTTAATGTCTCACCGCTTCATCTTTGTCACTTTTCAAGTTATACCCACGAATGGTGCATGTATAATATATATATAGTTCATACATATATTATAACCATGTTTGTTATTTGTAAAAGCTTTTATATGTCTTTGTTGATTAATTGTTTGTAGATTTTTGTATAAGATGAATGTTACAGCGTCACCAATATTTTGTATCCCCTACCATTACTGTTTGGCTACATTTATTTGTGTTCGTAGTTTTTAATCCTTCAAACAGTGTTTTTAATCGGTCATTATGATGTTCAATAAATATTATTCTTGCTTGCTTGTGTGATTACTATTTTCATAAGTTCTTTTTATATGGACGATTTTACTTGAGCAGGGGAATATCATTATAAAAAAGTATGTGTTCTTGATAGCAATAAGAACAATTTCAACGTTATATTTGGTCTGGTAATATTGATTTCACGAGATACTTAATGCTCGTTGTTTTTTTTTTGTTTTTTTTTGGGGGGGGGGGGGAAACAATGTATGCCATTTGAATTTCCCGCTACGATATCCGAACATTTACGAGCGAACGCGAAATTGGCTTCGGGCAGCGTCGGAAGCATGACGTAGTTCTCATACATAAAATCATTATGGTATTGATTAGGGATCACACGGGTCAAACATATTCTTCGGGTCGGGTCGGCGGGTCAAAATTTTAATACCCAAGAAAATTCGGCTCGGGTCAGATAATACATAAGTTAATTAAAATAGAACTACTTTAGTTTTCATAGGATGTTAAGCGTCTTAAATATTCAACTGTTTGTCAAGTATATTGTTTAGAATATTATACTTTTTATTTGTCTGATTTATTTAATTATGAACGAAATACCGAACTGCACATAGTTTTACACAACGTTCTTGACCTTAATCAGCAAATGTTAGTATTACTTGGAATAGCAATAAACAACTTGCGTGTATAAGAAAAACAACCCATCAAGCAACCATTAAGCTTCTCTTTTTTGAGAGGAGAAGCCAAAGTAACTTTCACTGGAAGCTCTAACTGCCTTTTCTACTTTGAAGTCGATATATTGTATTATACAGGTTTCGTTAAAAAAGTCGCCATTTTGGGATGTGAATAACAAATGAAACTCAACGTTAATGCTTTTGGTGCGTCACTTCTTTATATTTATGACTATGCGAATAACAACACTGCTTAAAATGATAAAAGATGTGATTTTACTTCACTTGTTTACAGGAGATGATTTGACAACACGTTCAACATGTAATCTTGTACTTCGTAGCTAGCAACCGGTATCGTTTGCAAAAACCTTGACCCGGATCCGCGGGTATTTTTTTGACCCGCGGATTCGGGTTTTTCGGGTACCCGTTTGAGCACTAGTATTGATATGAAAATGGCGGAGCTCAAGCGAGGAAGCCATGCTCTATGACAAACTTATTTGCTTACTGAAGATGGCGAAGCCATTTGGTCCACAAGCGGAATATAAACACATTTGAATTTCGGAATTTGATGGCAAAAGCTGCATATTTCTAAGATAGCTTGCACAAATTATGCAAAGTAACGCAAACCGAATGAATCCGATCCTGACTTGAGATCATCCGTAAACAAAACAAAGATGACATAGTGAAACGATTTTTAGATGCTAAAAAATTGCAGAATGTTTGTATTTTAGCGTTTTTACACCAATGTTACTTGTTTTTTGGTCTTACTATTGTAATTAACCTTCGTATTTCACTTTTTGTTGTTGGAAGTTTATATATAGTATAATAGTATTGGGCAGTGTTTACGCATCTTCAAATATTGTGTTTCACTTGAGCGAGGGATAACCTTCGCAAATGTATTAAACATGATTTATTTAATCGGACATACACTGTCTTCGCATGGAATTGTCAGCTATAATTGAAAATTCGCCCCAACTGTCGTGAGTCAAATAGTTCACTAGGTAGAAATGCTGGGATACACTCTTGTCCTCACGTAATGCAGATTCAGGCGCGGAAGGACTTCACCAACGTCGAAACACACGCACACATCATACGTAAAATATTGAAAATACAAGTTGTATTACCTTTTCCAGACTTCACAGTACCTTTTATGATAACAGTTTTATTCGGAGAGCGAATCTTATTTATGAAATACTCTAACATGTCCCGCAACTTGTTTTCTATAGTCAAAGAAACTCCACCACTGTCAGTATTTTTTTTTCTCCATTTGTTGCATATTTTTATATTTGTTGCCATAGCAACCAGAATTCTTGACGTAGGAACAAAATGAAATGACGTGCATAATCTCCATATTGCCATCTATCCATGTTACAAGTTTTATAAAAAATATGAAGAACTTAAAGTTATCGCAGGATCAAGAAAAGTGTAACGGACAGACGCAGCGCAGACCATAAGTCCCCTCCGGTTTCACCGGTAGGGGACAACAATATTGGCCTTTTGTTGGGTTATTCTGCAACAAACCATGAGCGGAGCTTTATGTTGTGAAAGTAGTTTCGGAAATTTCAGGAAATGCAAACGCACGATCTAAAAACCTTTGACCAACACAATGCAACTCAGTAAAACGACATTACCGGTAGTAATATTACTGTTATATTCAAGTGAACGAATAGCTGTTTTCGTTTTGTTAGTTTGACATTTACTTTGCATTTTTAGCGTAGCAGCTTCAGTGCATTTAACATATATATGAAGTCACTTTTATAATTCGCTTAATCTTTATGAATGAAGCCAACATCAGTGCGATATGTTTTTGTGTGGTGAGGATACGCACATGTATGTTTTTCGCTGAAAAGGGCCCGAGTAAATATTTAAATTGTTCTGATATAATACAGAGGAATGATATAAAGTCATGGTTTAATCTAAATAATTTCCTGTTTAGTGTTGGTTTTATTATGGTAGGAACCAACGGCTGGTCGTTCCAATGCTTGTTACCATACTTGTTCGGACTATCACACTATTGGTTTAATTCCTACGCATCGGATTTCCAAACTGTTAGAAATTACCTCATCGACCAACAAGTTCAAAACAATATAAGAATTAGAGAACCCAACTGACGGCCCTATGCGGGGCCCTATGACAAAATAGTTACCAGCCACACCAACCAAACTGTATTTGGAACTTATCCTTCAGCTTCGGTCTATATACACTTCGGAGCTGTCTTCGTGGTCATTATTTAGTCATTCGGTGGGGTTTTCTAATTTCTAAATAAAGTATGAAGCTGAATACGAAAAGCATTTCCAAGAACGCAAATTATGGTAAACAAACAACCGACTATATTTATACCTCCATAAACGAAGTTTAGGGGGGTATATAGGAGTGAGCTTGTCTGATTTTGAAGATATACGCTGAAATGCACCAAACTGCGACTTAAAAAAACTATTTTCTCTAATCATCATACCCGCATAACGAGATAACAACCCATCTGATTCAGTTTGATGTATTCAGCACCATTCTGTCCAAAGGTGTCGCTTCTCAAGAAAATCATGTGCTTATTCGATTTCAATGATTGGTAATACTATAGTACTTTCTTTCATTTTGCGACAGCGTGTGCATTTGACGCCTCAGCGAACCATTTGCAACTAGAGCTTTGTCACAGACGTGACACATACCCCCAAGTGCCGCATTGACACAGACTATTTTGCATGCTGTCTTCACAAAACAAGAGAATGTAACTTATGGCAATTTTTAAGAATTGTTATGCCATTATTATTTACAGCCATTTTGACCTTTGAACTATTGAATTCTTTCCCATGACACGCCGTCCAATGACTGTGAACACAATTAATGAACAGGGTCAATTTAAAATCTCACAATGAATGACTTAGTTATGGTCCAGACAAGATCATTTATTGCTATTTTTTACCTTTGAACTAAAGTGTGACATTGACCTTGGATATATCTACCTAATTCTTTCCCGCGACACACCGTCCAATGATGGTGAACAAAAAAGCCAAATGATTTAAAATCTCACAATAAACGGCATAGTTATGGCCCGGACAAGCTCATTTTTGACCTTTGAACTCAAAGTGTGACCTTGACTTTGTATATATAACTTTATTCTTTCGCGCGACACACCGTCCAATGATGGTGAACACATGTGCCAAATGATTTTAAAATATCAGAATGAAAGACATAGTTATGGCCCGGACAAGCTCATTTATGACCTTTGAACTCAAAGTGTGACCTTGGAGATATAGACGTAATTCTTTCGCGCGACACACCGACCAATGATGGTGTCAAATGATTTTTAAATATCACAATGAACGACATCGTTATGGCCCGGACAAGCTCATGTATGGCCAGTTTTGACCTTTGAACTTTAAGTGTGACCTTGACCTTGGAGATATCGACGTAATTCTTTCGCTTAACACACCGTCCAATTATTGTGAACAAATGTGGCAAATGATTTTAAAATCTTACAATGAATGACATAGTTATGGCCCGGAAAAGCTAATTTATGATTGTTGAACTCAAAGTGTGACCTTGACAATATCGACGTAATTCTTTCGCGCGACACACCGTCCACTAATGGTGAACAAATTTGCCAAAAGGGTTTAAAATCTCCCAATTAATTACAAAGTTATGACACGGACAAGCATTTGACCTTTGAACCCCAAGTGTGACATACGACACACCGTCCCATGATGGTGAACAAATGTACCAAGTCATTTTACAATCTAACAATAAATGACATAGTAATGGTGCGGACAAACTTTCGGTTTAAAGCACACTAAGTGACCCTGTGACCTAGTTTTTGACCTGGCATGACCCATATTCAAACTCGACCTAGACATCATTTAGATACAACCTGTGACCAAGTTTGGTGAAGATCGGATGAAATTTCGGGACTGACCGACAGACAGACCGACAAAGTGACTCCTATATAGCCCCAATTACCAGTAATGGGGGTATAAAAATCACCATACTTTTGGTTGGATGTAATTTATTCATACACTCACTATGTGAATCATTTCAATCAATTTTAAAACGCTTATCCGCCGGATTTGATTAATAGACAAACGTGTTCATCTCAAATGTATATGCGTATGCGGAAGCGAAAGTAGAAACTGCATGACAATGCAAGTAAACGCATTATATTGCACACACTTGACTTTATAGTATGGAACACCTTGACTGTCTTATAATTACACAACTTGTGATATAACGTCAATCTGACTGTGCATGCCTGTAACCATCATATAAATGCATAATCACAATATATAAATACTTAATTTGAATATATGCAGATAAATCATTAATATATAAATATATAATTTTATTATATATAGATAAAATGAGAAAATATACAGATATGAATGTATTATACACAGATAATCTTCCATTGTATAAAGTCATTACTTCTTTATACAAAGGTAAAAGATCTTTAAGCTTTCTATTTTTACATAAATTGTCATTTGAATCCATGCACAATAAGCTGCAAAGACTGAAGGATAAACTAACAATGTGATTTCTATATGCCTCCCTTTGATGTGATAAAAAATAATGCATTTATATACAACAAAGGAACAGCCTTAATACATGTAGATATGTAGATACTCCATGAAAAATATAAAACTTAACATAATAGAACAAAAAGTGTATTTACCATTTAATCATGTACAGCTTATTGTTAATACAAACAAGCAAAATGAGAACACACATGCATCAAAAACAAGAGAGCCAAAGGCACTGATCTTAGACCCATAAGAACTAAACTGTTCCGATCAGTTAGAGTTCACAAGGTTTAAGCAATAGTCAAAACTGCCCCAACACCTGGTAGACATGTGTTTGAACAAACCATTAATTTTCAATTTGACCTTAAGTGGTCATAAAACTAGGTAGAAGGACCACCATACTTAACCTTTGGTCTTGGTAAGTGGGGATTACAGAGAAGACCTTTAAAAGATTTCATTAACAGTACACACAAAAAAGGAAAACAAGTTACCTATTGGGAAATACAATGCTGTCCTCAGGGATTGCATAAACTTGGTAGAAAACCATCATGTTATTTTAGAGACAAAATATTTAACCCAACCTTTGAGGTTTCAGAAAAGAATATCACTTTTAAGTTATTTATTAAGTGTACATTACTTATGTGACCATTTCTAACCCATGGACATGATTTTATTTTGCAAACTTAGTAGAAGTCCAATATACACTGTTACATTCCATTTTTGAAATAGAAGTTTTATTTTATTAAATCTATTTTAGCTCTGGTGACCTTTATATATGCAGCTGACCGGAACAATTTGAACAACTTTTAAAGACTTTAACCCAAGAGCAATCCATGATAAGTTTTGGTCAAATCTGTCCACACATTAGATGATGTTTGAATAAAAAGTTGACGGACGAATTAAAATGTACATTGGACAGAAGGCAGTCCAAAAAGCTCAAACTATGCAGGTTAGCTTAAATAATCTTATGAAAATAAAATACAGTTTTAACCATTTACTAGTATATGACCATTTAAGTTTTGACTTTAAAAGTCAAAAATAGGTTCCCTAAAAAAAGGGAAAAAAAAAATGTTTTGGTGGGGGAGGCGGGGGGGGGGGGGGGGGGGGGGGGGGGTAAGAGGGGGGTATAAAGTGGGGTGGGGTAATTTATTAGATGATGTTTAAAATTAAAAAATAATTTTTTTGGGGGGGGGGGGGGAGGGCTATAATGTGGGGTGTGGTAATGTATTAGATGATGTTTAAAAAAAAATAAAAAAATTGGGGGGGGGGGGGGGGGGGAAGGGATTCTGGGTATGGGCGTGGGGTATTGTTTGGGTGGAATCCATTGTGGTATTCAGGTAAGTGTTGTTTTGTCAAAGTAATAATAAAATGTGATCATAAATGAAGAAGTTATGGCAATTTAAGCAAAATGTTCAATTATCTAAGTGTAAAAGGGGCCATAATTATGTCAAAATATTTGATACAGTGGTCTGCTCTTGTTTATAGGTTGGGGTCATGTTGGTAAACAAGTATGCAACATATGAAAGCAATATGTCAAAGGATATAGGAAATATTTGGGGTAGTACGCAAACTTTAACATAGATTTATCAATAATATACATATTCTAAGTATAAAAGGGACAATAAATATGACAAAATGCTTGATAGAGTTGTCTGCTCTTGTTTATAGGTTGGGGGTGATGTTGGTAAACAAGTATGCAAAATATGAAAGCAATATGTCAAGGGACAATGAAAATAAATGGGGTAGTACGAAAACTTTAACATTTGCACGCTAACACTAACACTAACGCCGAGGCCGGGGTGAGTAGGACAGCTCCACTAAATATATTTCATATATAATAGTCGAGCTAAAAACCATGTGAAGTTTTGAGAAAATATGATAACAACCTTGGAGATGTGTCAAGGTCGACTATTACATAGACCTTTCAGCGACCTGATTCTTGCCCATTTTCTAATGAATTAGACCACCCTAAGTAGATTCCTACAAAGCCTAATGAATTTAAGACCACCCAAAGTTGGTTCCTACCAAGTCTAATGAATTAAGGACCACCTGAAGTTGGTTCCTACCAAGTCTAATGAAGTAAGGACCACCTGAAGTTGGTTCCTACCAAGTCTAATGAATTAAGGACCACCCAAAGCTGGTTCCTACCAAGTCTAATGAATTAAGGACCACCCAAAGTTGGTTCCTACCATGTCTAATGAATTTAAGACCACCCACAAGTTGGTTCCTACCAAGTCTAATAAATTAAGGACCACCCAAAGTTGGTTCCTACCAAGTCTAATTAATTTAAGACCAAAGTTGGTTCCTATCAAGTCTAATGAATTTAAGATCGCCCTAAGTTGGTTCATACTAAGTCTAATGAAGTAAAGGACCACCCAAAGTTGGTTCCTACCAATTCTAATGAATTAAGGACCACCCAAAGTTGATTCCTACCAAGTTTAATGAATTTAAGACCACCCAAAGTTGGTTCCTACCAAGTCTAATGAATTTAAGACAACCAAAAGTTGGTTCCTACCAAATCTAATGAATTAAGGACCACCCAAAGTTGATTCCTACTAAGTTGTGTTAAGTTTCATTCAAAATACATTATTGATGATGAAAAATGGATACCAAATGGATCTCAAAAATTTATTTTTAGCACACACACTTTACTGAATACAATCTCACAGGATCCCAGTTATAAGCAGTAAGCATCATTTATACATTCAACAATTTTCTTAAAGATGACTCGTATCGTTCAAGACAATTTCTAAACCAAAAGTGATTAACAAGATTATTAAAAATCATGCAGTAATTAGTAAAAATAAAAAAATATAGTTACGCATGAAAAATTAATTGCACTAAACATGCACCTTTACAGCCAGCTTAAATATATGGGTCAAGAAGAACTGAATTTTAAATGCAGTCTATAAACTATTAGACAACTTATTATTCTTCAGAATGGTCATTTAAAAATGACGTTAAAAAACTATTTGCCTCATATATGTTACACAAAGGTGGCAAGGTGGACATTTCATAATTAAAAAATGGAATACGACTTTCATATTGTCTGCATTTGTTCACCCATCATATACACATTTAAGAGCATATATTATACATTATTTATTTGTTTTATGACTGGTTTTGATATGGTTTTGATATTTATAAATTATGTACATAATTTATGTGTAATAAAAATTGGCTAGAGTTAATATTTCCAACTTAAGCAAGGATTGTGCGAGACAACAGCATCCAATAGGCGTGTAAGGTATCTATGGCCTGGCTGTACTGCTCCTAGTTGAACTTCAATGTCCCTCGCACTGAAAACACACAAACACAAACTTGTGCCCTGTTCTGCTCTGTATCCAATACATAGGGGCGGCACTCCTAGAAAAGCAGGCGTAATGCATGATGTGCATTAAGTATCAGGGGTTTTCCTCGCTTCATTAGGAAGAGGCCCTAGCCTATGGATTTTGGGAAGAAATTGCTCATTTTGGGAAGAATTCTCGCTAAAATTACTGCTTTGGGAAATGAAAATGCTGGTGTAAGGATTTTTGGGAAAACTGCATGATTTTAAAGACATTTTCAATTGGGAAGGGGCCTTTAATAGGCCCCTGTTATATAAGGCTGAAAACCCCTGAGTATCATTCCAGATGAGCTTGTGAAGTCTGCAAACAGACCTTTCATTGGACAGATAAACAGGTGCTAAGCAACATTTGCATTATATTTCTGCACATATAAAGTCTGCAGAACCATCTGGATTCCTATTGAATTGACTTTTTTTAAACAATACTTTTTTAGTTACAATATTGTTAATAAGCAGATTCTTATAAAGTGAACATTTTTAGCAAGAAAATGAGTTTCCAAGCCAGACAATAATTTTATCTTAATTCACCACTTATCAAGTATAATGCACATACACACAATATAAGCATACCAAATATCCCCAAACTTGACGCAGACTGTTGACTGAACTGGTGATCTCAGAGGATTCAAGGTGTTGAATATAAACTTCAAGGTCACAAAACTCCTCATGGCTCCATAAACTGACCACATATTAACACTCAATCTGAAATTGTAAAACTGTACAACAAGAGGTCCAAATCAGGTTGCTCACCTGAGAATCAAAGGAACTGTTTAAACAACTGTTCTGAGCAAGTTTAATGAAGATTGGAAAAAAATGACTCCTTAAGAGTGCACAATTTGTCTTTGACTCCACATTATCCAGTTTCAAACAAAGATATGATAGGTACACATGTTCTGACCAAATTTCATGAAGATTTGGAAATAAACTATCAATAAATGTTCACAAGCCATCTTTTATTTCACCTAATGATCTAGTTTTTGACCACATCTGACCCATTTTAAACTTTGCTGAGATTTCATCTGTTCTGACCAGGTTTCATGAAGATGGGGATATAATTGTGTATTTTATAGTTTTCACAAGGTAATTGGCAACAAAGCACAATGAAACACAAAGGATGGTCAAAAGTCAATCACAAAAGCTCATGTAAGATTTGATCTGGTGACCCATGATAAAGAGAGTGTGACATTGTAAGAGAACTGAGGATTCAATTTTAGTGTATACAAAATAGTTGACATGTATCATGGGTTTAAAATATTAAAAGCAATCACATATTTGTAAAGCAAAACAAGATGTTAATTGTTTCATACATTTTTAGTTGTCCACTTACTCATTGTCATGGAACTGAATTTCCTTATAGAAATGTACCAGCTCAAGATCTGCACAGAATCTCTTTAGTTCGTTCAAAGACGATGACACTTCATGAAAAAGCTGAAATATAAAAAAACATCAACTGCAACTGTATCCTTGACAGCCCATATGAGTTTCCTATTGTCTCAAACACTATGGCACTTAAATGTAACATATATCTAAAGTCTTTAATTATGTTGCATTTATAGACAAACATTAGTTACTAGCTTTACATACAACAATGGACTAATTGTTTGAGGCATGTCCTTTAAACATTAGTGAGAGTTGTCACAACTTCAAAGTTGGAAGGTATAAAGATCTCCTTAAAGGAAAGTGCACTTCACAAGAAACCATAACTCCTGACTACATAATTGCACAGTTTTTGCTTGTTGTTGATGTTTATGATAAAAGTTGTCTGGGGTATTTGTATACATTCAAAAGAGGAATAGCATGAAACTTCCAAAGCAGGAAGCTCGAACATTGGTGAATTGTTGTGCACATGAACAGTACCTTTTCTTCCAAAAATGCTTGGTTATTGCCATTTGTTTATTTTATACTAAACTTTTTTTAGTAGGGCTTATAAATCTCTTACATAAAAGATATACTCAACACATTTTCCCATCTTAATCTATGTAATAAAACCAAATAACTTAAAACCAAACAATCCGATTGCTCTGAAAAATGTGGCTTACGGGTTGTATTTCCGGCACTGAAGTGAGAAGTTTGTATATAATCGACACAATAATTATTGTGTAATATGATTTATAAGTAAAATATTGTATTTTTTATAAATTGTGTTATTCTCTTTTTAAGTGAGTTTTAATATGGACAACTTGAATATGCTTGCCCTTGCTTTGTTTACATCTACGGTTTTATCATAAATAGTAACTAAATGCTAAAAATGTGATGGTAGATGCTCCTCCTTGTTAAAATAGAACTATTTGTAAATGAAAATCCCAACCAAAATCATTGCAACAATGACAATGCATAAAATATACTTCATGTCTGTATCTTATTAATCTTTAGTTTTGTTTAATACATGACGCATATAACATGTATAATATTTTAAAATTGTTAATGCAAAACATCAAAGACGATATAGAACTTTAAAAAAATCATAAAATAATAATTGAATTGAGTAAATTATTGCAGAGAGGTGATGTTGTAAAACACAGAAATTCAGAATAAAAAAAGGTAGAAGATATATTAGATAGATAAATCTGAGCTTAGGTAGCAGTACGGTTCACATCAACTATGTCGAGTGAGATATCATATGTAACATTATATTGAGTGGTAAAAAACCAAAACAGTCACTTCAAAGTCACTACAAAGTAATACAGCCTCTACATTTATAATACATAAAACATCCGCAGGGAAAGGAACTTTAAGAAGTACGCAGCATAATCAATAAGGGTGAGGCAAATTACATCAAAAATATTTACTTAAAAATAAATACCATTGGCAGCTTCATCCTTGTTGGGTATTGGTTCTGAAGATTGCTTGTCTTTATACTGGCCAATGCAAAACTTTGAAACACCCTGTCTCCTATGTTACCTGAATATTAAAAAAATGATAAATGAATGCTATTAACAGCATATATTATAACCACAATTACAGCACACAAGAAAAGGTGAGGCTCATTTTCTGATTGAAAGAATGGTGTTGAGCAACGTAATTTGTGGAAAACCATATCTTTTTAAACTAAACAATTTAACAACTCATAATGCAGGTCAGACTCATTAATAATTGCAAGTATACATTACTTTCACAGTTGCCACATGTTGTTTCCATAAGATGATCTCATATTTATCAATATCAGCATAAAACAGTCCTTTCTCCCTGATGTTCATGTTTTTTTACTCAATAAACATTGTGATAAAGTTGGTAGAGAACCATGCAATAAATTATTTATTAAAAACTTTTAAAACAAACTTCAGGTTTTTGGAGATGTACTTGAACAAGATTTTGCCTTTATAGAATACACTCAAGGCTTTACAGCAACTATGCCTGAGGAGAGAACTTACGAACATTTCTGTAAAGTTTTATTAGCCAGCTTATTGTTTAATGTTTCTAATGAAAAAATAAACATTCAGGCATGCGCATCAGTCTTATCCATGTGGAGCTAGAAATTCAACAATTTTACATACAATGTAGTGCAAAACTTGAATGCTGCAACACATATTTTCATTCTTATACAGTGGTGTTTCCCACCAAATTTAACAAAAACAATACATATTTTTAGACTTAATACTCTAAGAGTATTGGAGTGTGAATGCCTGCAATTAAAGCTATATAACCTTCTTATTGCCTTTTATATGCACAAATGTTATATTTCACTATCAACTCAAACGCCTTCCATGCGTATACCAAATTTTATGACATGAATTTACAAGACTCAAATTTTCTGTTTTAAATACTCGTAATTTATGACTTTGGGATACGATAAGTCAAAACAGGACAGATACAAGTGCAATGCTTAACCCCCCCCCCCCCCACTAAATAATGGCAATAAAAATGAATAATAAATTACCGCTGGAAGGCCCTGAAGTAATCTGTAGATCTTGTAGATTGTCATGTGCACTAGAGTTGAACTTGATGGTCATCTCTATCAACCCCTTGTGGAATGACACCACGACTACATCCTCTCTAAGATCTTCAAGCTTCCACTCAGAGCATCTGAAGAAACAGACAAATTAACATTCAGACATTCTTCACTATTTTAAACTTAAGTGCAGTCTAATCAACTACATTTAGCGACTTGTGTTTATTAACCACCATAACCAATGTCTGCCAAGGGTTATTATATTACCAACATCTTTTATTTGCAAAGATCTTTTACATGACCAGCATTCATTAAATTCCATAGTCTGAAGGTTTGATTTAACCTATTTGAAACTCCCAATGGGATCTGGAATACCTATGGCCGACTCAAAAGTATTTGTGTATGGTAATTGCACAATCCCAATCAAGTCATGGCTAAAAAAATGAATTCTCAAATTTTGACCTTTGAACAATAAGCATGAATTTGACCTTTTAGGTAGAGACATGTAAGACAAGGGACAGATCATCTTATGAGAGTTGACAATTGTTCCAACTTATTTTAATAACCATCAATATATGGCTAAGTTATGGCCGAGGCAGTTATTTCGGACTTGACATCCTGACAATTGCACAAACCTGCAGTTGTTCATACAAGAAGTACTGGCAGGATCTATATAAAAAAAATCCCAACCCATATACATGTATTATGGTTATAAACATACAGTTTGGTTAAGATAAGATAAAAAAGAAGAAGAGATTGCAATAACAGTCCCCAATTGTAGACAACACTGAAGAGTTTCACATACCAATAGCTAACCAAGCTAAAAAGAATTTTTGCATTATATTCAAATTAGCAAACTATCTCTCCTGGCTTAGAAAATGGTTACATTATTTAATTCTTAAGCCAAAATAAAAATAGGTCCGTTTTTGGTCTCAGAAACAGGGTCGGAAGGTAGGGATTTTATTTATTTTTAATATTTTTGTTGGGGGGGGGGGGGTACTAAAATGGAAGGCTAATTAAGCTTTTAATAAGAAAAAGATGTATATATATGCTTTGTTTGCTTGAAAATGAACAAAAAATTATTATTATTATTTTTTTTTTGGCGACCCCAATAAAATGTTGAGGGTCGGCGCCAATTCGGGAGACACGGTCGGGAGACCGGAACGGACATATTTTTTTTTTGGCCCAATATTAATAATCATCCATCAAAATGAGTAAAAAAATCAAGCCTATGTAACGCATTTCATTGAATTGGCAAATACTTGTATTACACAGTTTTCAAAATACTGTATAAGTGGTGAGGTGGTTGTGTGCTAGATTTTGCTCATACAGGTCCAGAGTTCAAATCTGAAGAGAGGCAAACTTCAGTAATCATGTCCCTTGGAAATTGGCAATGACATGACTATATTTGCAAACTTAAATTGGTAACAAGAAATATCAAACATCTTTTTTTGTAAATGGTAAATTAATAGTATGATAAATTTGGCAATATATGTAATAACATGTAACTTTTTAAGAAACATTTATGTATATTGTATTATATGCCACTTTACAAGAACAATATTGGGCAATGTCCATTGGATTTGTGTTTTGGACAATTTTATCCCACTGTACATGACATGGATTGACTATTTAACATATCATTATCATGGAATTAAAAATAAAAGGTGTCTTTATGGTGTCTTTATGAAATTAAAATCCTATTAAGCTATAAACAGTTCCATTATAGGTCACATACTGATAGCACAATAAGCGTTAAGTCCAGGTAAATGTCTGCACAAACAAAAGAGGATTACGCCATAAGACATATATCTGTATAATTGATATTGGAGACTCTAGGCAAACTGGGGTTTAATGCATGTGCTCTAAGAGTCATCCAAGATATGACTGTAAAGCCTTAAAAGGCTAATCAGGGACAGTACTTTCCACCTAAACTTGATTTTTGATTATAAGAAATTTCATTTAAATAAAAAATAACGTAACATAAAAGCCGAAAGTGTTGTCACTGATTAGCCTGTGCAGACTGCACTACCTTATATAGGACGAAAATGTATGCACATGCACTAAGCCCATTTTTTCTAAGAATGCAGCTCATGTTATTATCTGAATAGCTAAAAGAAAATTGCACGCACATGAAATGTCCCTTGATGGCCTGCAGGCATTGTTCCTTGGCTTGCAGCTCATGGCAGTCCTGTCTACTGGTCTCTGTGTTCAGACTCAAGGCTTCCAGCTCAGTTTCCAGATGAACACAACTCTCTTTCTCAGTAGCAATTTGTCTAAATAATGTAAAAATAAACATAAAGACATGTTCCATTATGTACACAACTTTCTTTCTCAGAAGCGTAATACTAGTATTGTTTTTAATAAAGTAAAAATCAACATAAAGTCATGTTCGGTAATCAGTCACAAAGCACAATTAAGCACATTCTAAAGATAATGTGTGTTATGCACTGAAGTTAACAGATGTTTTGAATAAATAAGAAGGCCCTGAGAAAAATTGATTGATCACCTGAGAAACTGTTGCTCAGTGGTACAATACGTGTGACCCCTCGTATGTGGCCACATTTGACAAAAAGGTCATAATTTGAACCTACCATACTATGTAGCCTATACAAGAAACATAGTAGCACAACACAACCAGGTTTTCAACATGTAAGGTATTAATGAAATTAAAATAAGTTCCATCACAATTGCTCATGCAAACCAAAGTCATTGACCAGGAACAATCTGTTTGCTGTCTCTCTATTTTTGGTAACAGTCACTTTGACCCATTCTGTACCTATTCCAATCACATTCATATTACTTATGAAGTTCACAGCCAGGCTAGGAGTGTTTATTTCACCTGCCAGGCAAGGAATGTTTATTCTAATGGTCCCTATTCACATACCGGTCCAGTGTGATCATTATGCTCTGCTTTTCTTCAAGGCTCTTCTCTTCCTGCTCTATATCAATAACCCCTGAAAAACAGTAGAGCCACGTTCTAAAAAAACTGGACTTAATGCATGTGCGTAAAGTGTCATCCCAGATTAGCCTGTGCAGTCTGCACAGGCTAATCAGGGAGGACACTTTCCGCTTTTATGACATTTTTCGTTTAAATCAAGTCTCTTCTTAGCAAAAATCCAATTTAGGCGGAAAGTGTCGTCCCTGATAAGCTTGTGCGGACTGCACAGGCTAATCTGGGACGACACTTTACGCACATGCATTATGCCCAGTTTTTTCACAACATGACTCTTATAAAAATAAAAAAAGATTTCTAAAGTGTTCACAAGGTTTCATTAAAGCCATATAAGGCAAACTGTTCCAACCCTGGCAGCCAATAGATAGCATCTGGACATCTAGTTTTAGAGAACACAATTTACCAAGTCATTTTGCAATAGAAGACAATATACACAAGGAGGAACTTATGGTTGTTATTTTGGTAATAATACTTTAAACATGTATTCAAAATCCACAAGCAAATCTGTCTGACCTTGTTTTAATCTTTCAAGCAAATCATCTACAGTCTTCACATGTGCTTGCATCTGAGCTACTTTTTGCCTTGCTCGCACCTGCACATTGGTCTGAAATGAAATATCTTCATAAACTATTACAGAAAATTAGTAAAATATTCTGTCTTCATTATTAAACATGCAACAATTATAAATGTCAATGTTTATTTCCAAATCTAAAATTGAAAGAAATTACAGAAAGGAATATCCATAATCCTGTTCACTCAAATGTGCTGATTATTTCATAAAGAAGTTGGGTTTTTTTAGCTCACAAGCAGAGCTGAAAAGAGTAAAACAATACCTGCAGACACCTCAAGAAACCAGCATATAAATCGGTCATCTGGTTCTTGTAGTTCACACGTGCAATGACTTTGCATCTTCTATGTAATTCCCATAACTCTTCCTTTGTAGCAGCAAGCTTAAAATAAAATATATAAATACAATCTAACAGCAACTCGCAGGCTGTTAGGGTTTTATCCAGTTTACTGCTATTAGTACCTGAGGGTTAGAAATAAAGCCTTTAAAACTTGAATCAATTCTGAAAAGTCTTTCATTTAATTTGTTTTTCTAAGGGACTACTAACGGGTCAAAATTCATCTCTGAGGTAAACGGATAAAGGAGATTACCTGGTCTGGTGATGCATTGACAACCTGAGCAAAGATGTCTGGCTGGGACTGCTCTAAACCCTCCTCCACCAGCCTAATATCTTCTAACAGGCTGAAAACCCAAACATGCCCATAAAGGGTCTACACTTGCAAATCAGAACTCAATTAACTCTTTCAGTGCTTGAACCGAATTTTGAAGGCTTTTGCAAACAGTTTGGATCCAGATGAGACGCCACAGAACGTGGCGTCTCATCAGGATCCAAACTGTTTGCTATTCTGATAGTATTCTTTGAAATTTTTTGTCGAACAAAATGATTATTTTAGGAATTCAGCGAACAAAATTTTAGCAGACGACAAATTTCCCAGCATGCAAAGGGTTAATATGAGCCTTGCTCAGGGTATACTGAGCTTAATGCATTTGAGTCAAGAGTCTTCCCAGATTCAGTCTTCGAAATTAGCACACGCCCTATCGCCCGTGGCAAGTAAAATTACTGCCGGGCACATACAAAAATTCACGTTTGTGGCCCGCCAGGCGTGTAAATTATTGAAGCCAATTGACAGTTTATAAAAAAAAATCGTAAGCGGTTCTTGATATTTGCAGATCTATTTTTTAATTTTGCGAACGAACACCTTGCCGTAAGTTGTAAAACAATGAAATTCGATTGGTTTAACAACACACACCTGCTTGCACACGTCATTGTTATTGTTTTTGACTGATGCAGTTCAGTCACATTCGGTTCTTATCGACAGTTTCTCTAGACATTAATCGAGAAGATGCTTTTTGAATCGATCATTTCAATCAAGTAATACGCTTCCGTTTTTGTGAATGTAAACAAATGTCATTGTCGACATAGAGGCAGTATCTTAGGTATGTTGATGGGGCTAAGCCCGATAAAGCACTTCCAAAATAGAAAATTGACAATGATTTAGAGAAAAAGGAAGCCAAGAAATGGTACGATGACACCAGAGAACGCTCTTTTCAAGAGCACTGGTGTAACGATCGACCGTCTTAATTCTAGTGATTGATTAGCTGTAATTGTATTCACTACTATTGAAACAAATGTTCTGCTTTACTATGTGTAGCATGTAAGTGTTAAAATGTTGTGATTTGTTATAATTTTGGTTAAAAAAGTTTGGGCATGTAAAAAATATGTTGGGCATGTAAAAATTCTTAAGAAACTGGCCCGACTGGCATGTAACTTTTCAAAGCTAATTTCGAAAACTGCAGATTGTCTGCTCCGGCTTAAATTGGGGGCACTTTCTGCTTTTGATGATATTTTCCGTTTGAAAGAAGTCTCTTCTAAGTGAAAATCCAATTTTGACAGAAAGTGTTGTCCCTGATAAGCCTGTGAAGTCTCTGCACAGGCTAGTCTGTGAAGTCTCTGCACAGGCTAGTCTCGCACACTTTACACAAATGCATTAATCCTGGTTTTTACAGACAGGTGCTTAAATATATAATTATAAATCAACAAACTAAAAATGTGGCCATAGGACACAAACGACCTTGCAATTTTGTACTAGACACAGCAATGAGTTTTGTGTGACCCACACAATATGTTCAAATTAACACAGCATGTATTTCCAATTGTGATATTCATCTTTTAGGAAGCCACATGTCATCATCGCCTCAATCTAGAGAAGAACTATCTTCATATGAAGTTTCAATTTAATCACACTTCAAAAAAAGTCTGATAAAGGGAGACAATTCAAAATGTGTATTGTTAACCCCCTTGTGTAAAATTGACCTTGATTTCAATTAGAAAACAAGGCTGTTTGTAAAACATGCATGCCCCCCATATGGGCTGTCAGTTGTAGTGGAATCCATTGTGTGAATACGTTTTTTGTCACTGTGACCTTGACCTTTGACCTAGTGACCTGAAAATCTATAGGGGTCATCTGCCAGTCATGATCAATGTACCTATGAAGTTTCATGATCCTAGGCCTAAGCGTTCTTGAATTATCATCCGGAAACCATTTTACTATTTCAAGTCACTGTGACCTTTACCTTTGACCTAGTGACCTGAAAATCAATAGGGATCATCTGCCAGTCATGATCAATATACCTATGAAGTTTCATGATCCTAGGCCTAAGCATTCTTGAGTTATCATCCTTTCATAGTTACATAGTTGTAAATATATACTAAATCAATCTATTTTAAGTTGTGGCGACCTTGACCTTGGAGATATTGACATAATTCTTGTGTGCAACACACCGTCCAATAATGGTGAACAAATGTGCCAAATGATTTTAAAATCTCACAATGAATTACATAGAAGTGGCCCAGACAAGCTCATTTATGGCCATTTTTGACCTTCAAACTCAAATTGTGACCTTGACCTTGGAGATATTGACGTAATTCTTTCGCGCAACACACTGTCTAATGATGGTGAACAAATGTGCCAAATGATTTTAAAATCTGACAATGAACAACAAAGTTATGGCCCGGACAAGCTCATTTATGGCCATTTTTGACCTTCAAACTCAAATTGTGACCTTGACCTTGGAGATATCGACGTAATTCTTTCGCGCGACACACCGTCTAATGATGGTGAACAAATGTGCCAAATGATTTTTAAATCTGATAATGAACGACAGAGTTATGGCCCGGACAAGCTTGTTTGGCTAGCCCGCCCGCCAGCCGACATTCGCAAATCTAATAACCAGTTTTTTTCTTCGAAAAACCTGGTTAAAAATTAAGGCCATAACTCTAAAGTATGCAAGCAAAACTTATAGCTCTTGTACATTAATTTCCAGCAATTATATACTGTTGCTGCCATAACAAAAATATTTGAAAATTGCTTGTTTAAAATCACACCATCAGACATAAATGAATGTTATATTTACCTATTTGATGCCTCTGAAATACTGTCCTTAAACCTAGAAAATGTGTCCATTTCTGGTTTCATTGCCACCTCCACATATAACACTTCAGCAATGTCATCTTGGGCAATCCTCTATAAAAACATTCAAACTAAAATAATGTTTGCAATGGAAAATTAAAAGATTTTATATGTGCACTACATTTTTATTTGAGGGCATATTAAAACAGATGATGGTTAACAGTTAAGCTAGTTGGAACAATCAGGTAATTTGTGAGCAAGTTTGAATGTTATATGCTGTGAAAAATGTAGGAATACACATCTGGAGGAGTTATGGTCTATATAGAGACTGACATAGGGACACAGGCATGCAGTCGTTAATCACAATTCCAGTAAACCCCCTTTACTAAGGGTGTATAAATATGAATACTAGCTTGCCAACTCCAATATAAATGATTGCATTTATTGATAATAACAGGATAATACTCCGATATAAATGATTGCATTTATTGATAATAACAGAATAATACTCCAATATAAATGATTGCATTTATTGATAATAACAGGATAATACTCCAATATAAATGATTGCATTTATTGATAATAACAGGATAATACTCCAATATAAATGATTGCATTTATTGATAATAACTGGATAATACTCCAATATAAATGATTGCATTTATTGATAATAACAGTATAATAGAGCCTTACTCTGTGAAAACCTGGTTCAATGCATGTGCGTAAAGTGTCATCCCATATTAGCCTGTGCAGTCCCCACAGGCTAGTCAGGGACGACACTTTCCACCAAAACTAGATTTTTGCTAAAAATAGGCTTTATTTAAACCAAAAATATCATAAAAGCGGAAAGCGTCAAGCCTGTGTTGGTTTAACACACATGCATAAAGCCAGGTTTTCCCAAAACAAAACTCACTTTCAACCGCAGCATGCACAAAGGGGTACTCACCGGGACAAACACACTGCGTCGGGTTTCCTTCACCGGAAGATCGAACTTTACCTTTGTCAGTTCAAAAAAAGAATCCAGTGAAAGTGGTCCTTCCTGGAACAAATATTGGCAGGCCGTCAACTGACTTAAGGTGAAAATACAGGAAAGAATATAGGAATTTTTGCATCAAAATATAGGAGGTTTGGGCTTGTTTAGGGATAAAATATAGGAATTTTATGGTAAAAAGTAATGTTTTAGAGATATGTAGAGAACTTCTTACTTACTTGTTTTCTGTCAATAATCATTAAATTAATGTTTTACTTAACAAAACAGTCCCTCATCTTCACCACCAAGGCAGATATGCTGATGCAGCAACACACTGTGGTCATCAATATGGACACCTGAATTTTTTTATTAAAATAGTTAACAATCAACAAAACACAAAACATTATTAAACATAGTTTTACAACCTAACATAGAGTGCAACATAACATTGATAATGAAATTATTGAAACCGAAAACATGAATCACATACATGTAGTATCATATCATGGTATATAATATAAATTCTGTATTTTATGCACATTAAAATTTCTATACACACTTCCATCAAACATTTTTAGGACATGAAAAAAACACCAAAACATCCTATATGATAAAATTTACATACAGAATATAAGATTTTTCTGGCAGCATCTGCATATAAAATATTTGAAATTGTACATCAACATATTTAATTGAACAAAATTGCACTGTGTTATTAATACCACTTGTAAAACAATCTAATCTCATTGGTATCAGCCAAACAATGGTAGATGCATATCTTAACTAGAAATGGCGCATCAGAGGCTGACGCTAACACACGCCGCATGTTGTTAGTAAAATGAGTGAAAATCTCTGACCTGGCCCCACCCCAACCCCCATAACTTTTGACCCAGGGTTCAGATCAAAATTCCAAATAATGTACTCTCGCACATGTGCTCATAGCTACCATGTGTGTACATTTCAAGGTTCTAGTGCTAATAGTGTAGGAGATAGTGGCCCGGACGGACAGTAGGACGGACAGATGGCGGAGATAACCACATACTCCCCACGCTTTCTAGGAAAAGCGTGGGGATAAAAACAAGAATAAGATGCTATGGTATAAATGACAAAATGATGATTAAACATCTCAATAATCTAAATTATTCTACAAGACTTCCAATGCCCTAAAATAATTTCCAATATTCAAAAGAATTGGAACCCTGTAGATAAGCTAAATTCCATTTAAGATCAGGAAGAGCATTAAATATCCCCTCAGCAGAGCATCCCTGAGGAAATACCTGTTACAACTATCTGCTAGGATTTGTTCTCACCTTTGAAATGATTGCATTTTTCTTCATCAAAGGTGTCCATATAGATATCACAATGGTGTACAACAGCACTCCTACAAGATGGTGATGCTTTGGAAGAGGAGGGACAGCTTTTTACACTGTAAATTAAAATATCTAAAAGCAGTATTACTTCTTATAAGTATTAAACAAGAGTGCCAAACTGTCACAAGATACGCCCGTTCGAAGGTTTTGGACACCATGCTCAATGCTTGAAATGCACTAAGTGACCTCAAGACCTAGTTATTGACTTGGCATGACCCATATTTGAACTTGACCTAGATATCATTTAGATGTAACATCTGACTAAATTTGGTGAAGATCAGATGAAAACTACTTCAATTAGAGAGCGGACACCATGCTAAATGCTTTAAATGCACCATGTGACCTCGTTTTTGACCGGGCATGACCCATATTCGAACTTGACCTACATATCATCTAGACACAACTTGTAACCAAATTAGGTGAAGATCAGATGAAAACTACTTCAATTAGAGAGCGGACACCATGCTAAATGCTTGAAATGCACTAAGTAACCTCGTGACCTAGTTTTTGACCCGGCATGACCCATATTTAAACCTGACCTACATATCATATAGACACAACTTTTGACCAAATTTGGTGAAGATCGGGTGAAAACTACTTCATTTAGAGAGCAGACACCATGAAATCCTTGAAATGCACTAAGTGACCCCATGACCTAGTTTTTGACCCGGCATGACCCATATTCCAACTTGGCCTAGATATTGTCTAGACTCAACTTCTGAGCAAGTTTGGTGAAGATCGGATGAAAACTATTTGAATTAGAGTCCGGACAAAGTGGCGCCGTTGAAAATGCACTAATTGACCCTATGACCTAGTTTTTGACCCGGCATGACCCATATTCGAACTTGGCCTATATATCAACTAGATGCAACTGCTGACCAAGTTTGATGAAGATCGGATGAATACAATTTGAAATAGAGTCCGGACAAAGTGGCCCCTTTGAAAATGCACTTATTGACCCTATGACCTAGTTTTTGACCCGGCATGACCCATATTCGAACTTGGCCTAGATATCAACTAGATGCAACTGCTGACCAAGTTTGGTGAAGATCGGATGAATACAATTTGAATTAGAGTCCGGACAAAGTGATGCCTTCCGCCCGCCGCCCGCCAAGGGGTTTCACATAATACGTCCCGTATTTTATACGGGCGTATAAAAAAGAGAGGACATTTTCAGAACAAAATATAGGAAAAAGTCAAAAATATAGGAAAATATAGGAAATATAGGTTTTGAAAAATATGGGAAAATTCTCCAAAATATAGGAAAATATAGGAATCAGTTGACGGCCTGTAATGGTGGTGAAGAAGGATTCACAACCAATACACAACACTTCTTCTAACTTTATAATTAAGCACACAATGTTTTTATACAGCACGATTCCCTGTTAAAGCTTCAATTTTCATAAATTTTACAAATGTTATTCAATTCACAAACTATTTAACATTATAATGTTTGCAATGTTTAAAATAATTAAAATTACTTGATAAAAGAAAAACAAACAAACAATGCAATCACTGGAACTCTCTAAGCAACAGCTCATGCTCTACCAATATACCACCATATTTTTTTGCTTTTATGTAATTGTTATTGCTTTAGTCATGCATGTTTTTGCTAAATTATCAATGAAAAGCATTTCCATATATGATTATCAATAAATGAACCTACATTTAGAACATTTAATAAGTCAGGAGTGTTCTTTTGCCTGTTAATACATAATGCACATTTTTCTTTTTGTGTTCTATGATATGTTTTTTTCAATTTTCATTTTGCCAAAATGTGAACAAAAGAAAAGCATATGCATATAAAACTGCTTTTAAAAATAAGAACATCTAGTCTCATTGTAGTAACACTTTTACACTTGAATTGACCTTATCGTCAAGTCATGGTTTAACATGTGATATGTTGTTTCATTTATATACAAATATATGTGCCAGGTAATTACAAAGTCCTTCTAACAAAGGTTAAACTATAGTATGCAGAAATGTGACCTGTACTGTCAACATGTGACCTTTACCATACACAGTTTGTGTGATGTTCATGCTTTCTCATAGAGTTTAATACTAGCATTACATAGTTTGAACATGCACAGGAATTTATATAAATACAGCAATCACAATCTCGACATTTCTTCATTGACTTCATCAGCGTTATGTACCATCTCATTGCAACAAACAAGTTCCTTATGTTCATGCTAAAGGGATGGTCTGGAGAAGCAAACAAGTTCAATTATGTTAAAAAAACAAGAAATGTGTTTGTCAGAAACACTATGTCCCCTTCTGCACCGCTTTGACTTTTTTTGTTGTTGTTGTTGACCTTTGACCTTGAAGGATGACCTTGACCTCAACCTTCCACCATTCAAAATGTGCAGCTCCATAAGATGCACATACATGCCAAATATGAAGTTGCTATCTTTAATATTGCAAAAGTTATGGCAAATGTAAGAGTTTGACCAAACCAACAGACCAACAGACAGGGCAAAAACAATATGTCCCCCACTATAGTGGTGGGGGACATAAAAATTTGAATAGAATGTAAATGATCCAACCATTTGCAAATGGCACAAACAGAATACATATAAATTTTTTTATATCCATGTGCATTTGCTGGTCAAATTCTAGCTTTAAATTTAAAACAAATCCTGTTCAATACAATGCCCAAACAATTAATTTACCGGGACAACGAAAGATGCAGCCATGTATGACTTGTTGCCCATTCCAGACTGCAAGGTGTAGTTTGCCATGGAGTAGTGGGCATCCTCACTAGAGTCAGCTAGTTCAGCAGACATATTCTCAGGACCACAAGGTGACTCTGGCTGCAGCTGCACAGATTGCCCACGTGACCTTGTATCCAATGTACCCGTCTCCCGGGTGTCCTTCAGATAGTCTTCATTCATCACATCTGGCATCTCCTCATCATCAATTCCTGTAGTCAATGTGGCCTCTAAAGTGGTAAAAGTCTGTTTATACAATAGGATCTGGTGACCTAGCATTTCAAACTCAGATTCAAAATTTGCCTATATATTGTCAACATAAACATTTTAGATTCATCAAGATCAAGATATCAATGTAGCTTCTAGAGTTGTAAGAAGGTTTTAATAATATTTTACCTGGTAACATATTTATATTATGCGCATGACCCTTACTCAATCTAGGTCTAAATATCTTAAAGATTAACTTCTACAAAGTTTCATGAAAACTGGAAAAAAAAGTGACCTCTATAGTGTTAACGGGCTAACGAGCTAACAATAGTTGCCATTGGGTGAATTTTAGTATGTTTTTTGTACTTGTACCCAGGGTCACCCAAGGATCATTCTTGTGAAATTTCTTGAACTCTGACCAGCAGTTTAGAAGGTAATTTCATTTTAAGCAAATTCTAGATGATAATACACAGAGAACACACTTTGCCATGGGCGGGCAGCTAAAGAGGTAAGCTTAAAAACCAACAGCATAAACAATAAACACCCCACCCCTGAAATTATGAAGACATGACTACAGGTTGCTTTCAAAATGAGCTCCTTACCTTGCAATGGTGCTATGTCCGACACTGTCTCCATGCAATCCATGGGATCTGACAGCCTCTGTCGTTTACGTACAGGACTTGAACATGCTGCATTCGGCTGGGTAGGATATAATTTCTTGATAGAATTTTGCACAGAATAGCTTTGCAAACTTGGAGAAAGCTTGGAGGGTGTTTTAATATTGCCAGCCTTGATACTTGGGCCAGTTATCTTTTTCATTGCCAAGAGGGATTCTTTAAGTTTTAGAAGTTTTGTTTGTGATTGTGTAACATCTTGAGTCCTCACATCATCAAACCCAACTTCTGCACAGGTCTCTTTCTCCATTAATGATCTCTCTGCTGATAAGGGATCTTTTTCCATAATCTCTTCTTGATTAATTACTAAAGGCAATGATTTTGAAGTATTAAGTGATTCAATAAAATCTTCATTTTGCACGACACAAGTTAAGCTTACATTTTTTACAATACTTATGTCCTTAGGTCCAGTTTCAACAGCCTGTTTTTCATTCGCATTGTTTGACATTGAAATTGTTTGATCAATTTTTGCTACGCTACTTTTTAGGTTACCATGCTGTCCAACAACTGGTCTATTGTCTTGCACAATTTCTGTCCTTTTAACAGAACCACCAGGAATTCTGTTTTCTATACTTGTCTCATCAAAAGTCACCAATTGATTATTGGTTTTACTCAGAATTCCACCTACAGGTCTTGTTTCTTCCATTGCTTCCAATTGATTATTGGTTTTACTCAGAATTTTATCCACTTGGCTTGTTTCTTCCATTGTTTCCAAATGGTTATTGGTTTTACTCAAAATTCCACCAATTGGTCTTGTTTCTTCCATTGTTTCCAATTGGTTATTGGTTTTACTCAGAATTTCACCTACAGGTCTTGTTTCTTCCATTGCATCCAATTGGTAATTAGTTTTACCCAGAATTCCACCTACAGCCTTTGTTTCTTCCATTGCATCTAATTGGTAATTGGTTTTACTCAGAATTCCACATACACCCCGTGTTTCTTCCATTGCATCCAATTGGTAATTGGTTTTACTCAGAATTCCACCAACTGGTCTTGTTTCTTCCATTGTTTCCAATTGATAATTGGTTTTACTCAGAATTCCACCGACTGGTTTTGTTTCTTCCATTGCTTCAAATTGATTATTGGTTTTACTAAGAATTCCACCAACTGGTCTTGTTTCTTCCATTGCATCCAATTGGTAATTGGTTTTACTCATAATTCCAACTACACACCTTGTTTCTTCCATTGCATCCAATTGGTAATTGGTTTTACTCATAATTCCACCTACATGCCTTATTACTTCCATTGCATCCAATTGGTTATTGCTTTTACTCAGAATTCCACCAACTGGCCTTGTTTCTTCCATTGCATCCAATTGGTAATTTGTTTTACTTAGAATTTTACCTACAGGTCTTGTTTCTTCCATTGCATCCAATTGGTTATTGGTTTTACTCAGAATTCCACCTACTGGCATTGTTTCTTCCATTGCATCAAATTGATTATTTGTTTTACTTAGAATTTTACCTACAGGTCTTGTTTCTTCCATTGCATCAAATTGGTAATTGGTTTTACCCAGAATTCCACCTACAGCTCTTGTTTCTTCCATTGCATCCAATTGGTAATTGGTTTTACTCAGAATTTCACATACACCCTGTGTTTCTTCCATTGCATCCAATTGGTAATTGGTTTTACTCAGAATTCCACCAACTGGTCTTGTTTCTTCCATTGTTTCCAATTGATTATTGGTTTTACTCAGAATTCCACCAACTGGTATTGTTTCTTCCATTGCTTCAAATTGATTATTGGTTTTACTAAGAATTCCATCAACTGGTCTTGTTTCTTCCATAGCATCCAAATGGTAATTGGTTTTACTCATAATTCCACCTACACGCCTTATTACTTCCGTTGCATCCAATTGGTTATTGGTTTTACTCAAAATTTCACCTACTGGCCTTGTTACTTCCATTGCATCCAATTGGTAATTGGTTTTACTCAGAATTACACCCACTGGCCTTGTTTCTTCCATTGCATCCAATTGGAAATTGGTTTTACAAAGAATTCCACCTACTGGCCTTTTTTCTTTCATTGCATCCAATTGACAATTGGTTTTACTCAGAATTTCACCTATTGACTTTGTTTCTTCCATTACATCCAATTGGAAATTGGTTTTACTCAAAATTCCAACTATTGGTCTTGTTTCTTCCATTGCTTCAAATTGATTATTGGTTTTACTCAGAATTCCACCAACTAGTCTTGTTTCTTCCATTGATTCAAATTCTTCCAGTTGATTAAGTTGGCTTACAATACCTCCTAAAATCTTAGTTTCCTCCATAGGTACTTCAATGTGTACTGTATTACCACTATTGTTCCAGTTACCATCGTTAAAATATTCATGTTTTGGGCATGCCACAGTTTCATCAGAAATATCCATTCTGTTTTTACCAAAGGCTACAATTTTGCCAATACATACTGTTTCTTCCATTGGCTCTTCCTCCATCATAGTTTGGGCACGGTCTGTACTTGTGCGCTTTAAAGTTTGTCCCATTGAAATTTCATCATCAGAGAAAACACGCCCTAACAGTGATCTCCAATCTAATTGAGAGGACACTGGACTAACATTGTAATCCTCCATGTCATGTTCATCATCATCATCATCATCTACAATGAAAATATTCAAAACCTTGTAAATAAATTGGCTGGTGGTTATTGGTCTTGTTCTACCAATGAGAAGTATGTAAGAGTTTCTCTATAAGCCCATATACTTTTGAGGCAATCAGCTAAAATGAAAGGTCTAACCTAATGACTAAACACCCCATAAATGAGCATGAGAACACCCAATAACTGAGCATGAGAAAACCTCATAACTGAGCATGAGAAAACCTCATAACTGAGCATGAGAACACCTCATAACTGAGCATGAGAACACCTTATAACTGAGCATGAGAACACCCAATAACTGAGCAAGAGAACACCCCATAACTGCGCATGAGAACACCCCATAACTGAGCATGAGAACACCCAATAACTGAGCATGAGAACACCTCATAACTGAGCATGAGAAAACCTCATAACTGAGCATGAGAACACTCAATAACTGAGCATGAGTTCATCCCATAACTGAGCATAAGAACTCCCAATAACTGAGCATGAGAAAACCCCTAACTGAGCATGAGAACACCCCATAACTGAGCATGAGAAAACCTCATAACTGAGCATGAAAAAACCTCATAACTGAGCATGAGAACACCTCATAACCGAGCATGAGAACACCCAATAACTGAGCATGAGAACATTCCATAACTGAGAATAAGAACTCCCAATAACTAAGCATGAGAAAACCCCTAACTGAGCATGAGAAAACCCCATAACTGAGCATGAAAAAACCTCATAACTGAGCATGAGAACACCCCATAACTGAGCAAGAGAACACACCCCATAACTGAGCATGAGAACACCCCATAACTGAGCATGAGAAAATCTCATAACTGAGCATGAGAAAACCTCATAACTGAGCATGAGAACACCTCATAACTGAGCATGAGAACACCCAATAACTGAGCATGAGAACATTCCATAACTGAGAATAAGAACTCCCAATAATTGAGCATGAGAAAACCCCTAACTGAGCATGAGAAAACCCCATAACTGAGCATGAGAAAACCCCATAACTGAGCATGAGAACACCCCATAACTGAGCATGAGAACACCCCATAACTGAGCATGAGAACACCCAATAACTGAGCATGAGAAAACCTCATAACTGAGCATGAGAAAACCTCATAACTGAGCATGAGAACACCCCATAACTGAGCATGAGAACATCCCATAACTGAGCATAAGAACTCCCAATAACTGAGCATGAGAAAACCCCTAACTGAGCATGATAACACCCCATAACTGAGCAAGAGAACACCCCATAACTGAGCATGAGAACATCCCATAACTGAGCATGAGAACACCCCATAACTGAGCATAAGAACACCCCATAACCGAGCATGAGAACACCCCATAACTGAGATAAGAACACCCCATAACTGATCATGAGAACAACCCATAACTGAGCATGAGAACACCCCATAACTGAGCATGAGAACACCCCATAACTGAGCATGAGAACACCCCATAACTGAGCACAAGAACACCCCATAACCGAGCATGAGAACACCCCATAACTGAGCATAATAACATCCCATAACTGGGCATTAGAACACCCCATAACTGAGCATGAGAACAACCCATAACTGAGCATAAAAACACCCCATAACTGAGCATGAGAACACCCAATAACTGAGCATGAGAACAACCCATAACTGAGAATGAGAACAACCCATAACTGAGCATGAGAACATCCCATAACTGATCAGTTTCCAGCATAAACATAAGCTGATATATCAACCACTGAAAGTATGGAGGTAAACCATTCTACTTACAATACTTCATGTTTGCAAAATTCTGTGAAGGGACAATGTTTTCCTTGTCTTGTATTGGGGTAAAGTTGAAATATGCTGGACCTATTGGATCCTCCTCCTTTGAGTTGTGTCTTGCTCTGCTTGGCGAGTAAATCTGCATGGGCTTCATGCTGTAGAAAAATCATAAGATTTATATAGTTGTCAAAATCTAAAAAAAAAATAATACAACCAGTGTTCATTCTGGGCAGCGCCATTGCGAGATTCCCGCATCAAAATATTAATGGGCGCATTCTAAAGAATATCAGTGGGCCAGTCGGGCGCATACATATTATAATTGGCGCATTAAAAATTATATGAGTGGGAGATTTAATTATAAAAACCAAAGCGACGGAATCTTATTGCGAATTTTAAACACTTGTCGAAATGTAGATGGAAAATAACCGTTGCTTGGCTACCGCGGGCGCACTGTGTTGAATCCTGCACTTCCATTGGTTGATAGATGTAACATGTCAGCAAACTGTGTATACGTCATCAGAAAGTGTTGAAAACGTTTGTCAACATATTTTGTTGAGATTTTCAAACGTTTTTAATAAAAAATAAAGTGTTTAAACATGTCAAAGCGTAAAGCAGAAAAGGGCTTCTGATTAGGAAGGTGGCAAAACAGCAGATGCTTTGGCCAAGCGAGTATGCCTACATCGTCTGCTGGTTCAAGCAAACAAATAAAAACTTTGGAAAATGTAGATGATCATAAATTTCAGAAAGGTTGGTTAGAGATTTACGTGGTTGTCGTACGATGACACAAATAATTAAATGTTTTGTGACATTTGTAAAAAGCATAGTAAAAGTAACATGTTTGTTAACTGCTGTTCTAATTTTCGGACAAGTACTCTGAATAGACATGCAGCTGGTAGTGATCATAAATCCTGCAATCAGGTGGCCCCTACAAAATCTTAAAATGGCCCACTTAATTTATTGCTGATGGGCCATTGGCCCACCAGCAATCTGGCCCAGAATGAACACTGACAACAATGAGTTGTTGCATAGAAGTTATGCAATCACCTCTTATAAACTGAAAATGGAGAGAAAATTATATTTGACCAGCATTCAGGGAAAATGGGGCTTAATGTATGCGCTTTAAGTGTCGTCCCAGATTGGCCTTAGAAGATACTTCCTGGCGTATCTACATTACAGTATATAACTATAATTTATATGATTTTGTTTTTTTAATTTGAATTATTATTATAAAGTGTTATATTAAATTAGTGTTTCCCAAATCAGCGCACTTTGAGCGCAAAAAAATCCTTATCCCAAAATTGGATTCTTCCCTAAAATCGACAGGAAAAGGCATTGCCTGTGCAATCAGCAAAGGCTTAACAGGGATGAAACTTTCTGCTTAAACTGCATTTATGACAAGAAGAGACTTCATTTTAACAAAAATACCATTAACGCTGAAAGTGACATCCTTGATTAGCCTGTCCTAAAGAAACCAATTTTAACTGCCCACACATGTGTAACATAACATATTCAGGCTTCCTTTGGTTGTGTAACATTCAGGGGACAATTTGCAGGCTATTGTGTACCGATCACTAGAGCCATTCCTGAACGACTGCAGTAGGGTGGACGTCTCTAGCGCAGGCTGGCCTGCGGGCCCGCCATCCAGGCCCCCGAGGTAGATACTGTGCTTCTCAGTCTCCGTGAGGTCCAGCTCAACACTATCATACACTGTCTTGTTGGCATCGAGTATGTTGAACGACTCCAACGCCACCTCTGGTATCTCGTACCTGGCAACATCCTGACCAAAAAAACTTTGTGGTATGAAAGAAAAGTCCCAGGACAGTCTACATTACTTTTTGTTGCATGTTAAAACAAGGCGTTTGTATAGAAAAGGTTATTTACATAAATGTAATTCTTAAGATACTTAGTGGCTTCATTTTCTTACATTCGAAACACTTACAAATCTTGAATTGCACTTAAGCTATTTGAGAAGAAACCTATTAAAACTGTTGGTACAGTGACCTTGACCCCACCAATAACCTACTCAAGCATCTTAATATTCATGTCAGAAATTGAAGTGGTAAAAAATTAAAGCAGATCACCTTGTTTATATTTAAGAATATTGTATGCATGATCAATATAAAGAGTGGAATACCCCAAGCAGGGGTAAACAATTGCTCAAATTAGACCTTTCAGTTTAAATAAAAAAAAACTTAAGCCATTAAAAGCACAGTACCTGATATGGAGACTGTATAGCACCACTAAGCAGTTTATCAAGGCCAGTAACACCACTGCTTTTTCCAGAATTGGAACTGAAATGATACACAAAACAGCCTTCAATTAACGCTGATGCCCACTGTGGAAGCCTGGTTAGTGTTGACACTTGAATGGCCCACTTGAATAAGTCCTAGTCCAAAATAAGGTGAATGACTGAGTCAAAATGAGGGCAGCTAATGTGGGTTGGTTGACAGTGTTCATATATGACATGCAAACATTAAGATTAACAAGCAAATTCGTTGAATTGATATCCCCCGCCAATATGCTTCTGGACACAAAAGGGTTATATTTGACTCTCAAAAAAGCATTTGTTCAAGATACAAAGGGCCATAACTCCGTTGTTAACAGATGGTGTACAATGCCATTTGACATGCATAATCGTCTTATCCATATATATACTCATACCAAGTTTCAATGAAATCTGCCAAATCACTTCCAAGATATGTCTCCGGACACAAAAAAAAAGCATTTTTCAAGATACAAAGGGCCATAACTCCGTTATTTACTGATGGTATACAATGCCATTTGGCGTGCATCATCCTCTTATCCATATATATACTCATATCAAGTTTCAATGAAATCCGCCAAAGCACTTCCAAGATATGGCTCCGGACGGACAGAAAGACGGACAACGCCAAAACAATATCCCTCCGCCTATGGCGGGGGATAATAGCAGTAATGACGCTAGAGGAAAGAGAAAATCAACAGTTAGAAACAGGAATGATTCTATATTCCGAATGATTCACACGCAAAACAAAAGTTACAACTTGATAACAACTTCATCTTAACTTGTATGATTTGTACATACCTTTCAACCTCAGGGTCTGATGAATCACCTGAAAACGATCATTCATATGTTTATATTCAAAATTATAAGTTTTACCATCACCAAATAAGCAATGTAATGTGAAGAATCTGGTTCAAAATGAGCCTCAATCTAGGACAATGCATGTGTGTAAGGTGTCGTCCCAGATTAGCACAGGCTAATTAGGGAAAACACAGTCCGCTTTTATCGAAGTTTTTGTTTAAAGGAAGTATCTTCTAAGCGAAAATCCAGTAAAGGGAAAAAGTGTCATCCCTGTGCACAGGCTAATCTGGGATGATAATTTTGCACAGTCATTAAGCCCTTCCCAGTGTCATCCCTGTGCACAGGCTAATCTGGGATGATACTTTTTGCAGTCATTAAGCCCTTCCCAGTGTCATCCCTGTGCACAGGCTAATCTGGGATGATACTTTTTGCAGTCATTAAGCCCTTTCCAGTGTCATCCCTGTGCACAGGCTAATCTGGGATGATACTTTTTGCACAGTCCATAAGCCCTTCCCAGGGTCATCCCTGTGCACAGGCTAATCTGGGATGATACTTTTTGCACAGTCCATAAGCCCTTCCCAGGGTCATCCCTGTGCACAGGCTAATCTGGGATGATACTTTTTGCACAGTCCATAAGCCCTTCCCAGGGTCATCCCTGTGCACAGGCTAATCTGGGATGATACTTTTTGCACAGTCCATAAGCCCTTCCCAGGGTCATCCCTGTGCACAGGCTAATCTGGGATGATACCTTTTTGCACAGTCCATAAGCCCTTCCCAGGGTCATCCCTGTGCACAGGCTAATCTGGGATGATACTTTTTGCACAGTCCATAAGCCCTTCCCAGGGTCATCCCTGTGCACAGGCTTATTTGGGATGATACTTTTTGCACAGTCCATAAGCCCTTCCCATGGTCATCCCTGTGCACAGGCTAATCTGGGATGATACTTTTTGCACAGTCATTAAACCCTTCCCCAAGCAAGGCTCCAATACTGTCCACTTACAAAGACTTCAAGTTGCAGGGACCGGCAAGAAAACTTGAACATAAACATATTTGAAGATTGTATCTTTCAGTATAAGTGAATTGTGTGTCAAAAAGTAAATGTTGGGTTTCAAATTTGTTAATCTCCTATATTGAAAGAATCAGCTCCCAAATGCATACACATACATGGGAATTCATCAGATATTTAATTCACAATATTCATCAAAAATTTAATTTACCTCAATAAGGACAAGGCCCCTTATAACTTCTTCCACAGTTCTGGAATATCTACAAAACTTGACTAAAGCTTGATTTTTCCAGTTGTGATGTAGTTGGCAGATATGGCCTGGTTTGGGTGATATTTTAACTTTTCAATCAACGCTCTTTGCTCAAGTGAGTTCTGGTGCATAATTATTTAAATGTCCAAAATGTTGGCGATCAATTCAAAAGTAAATTATACATCAGAGTCTTAATCAACTGTTTACAACTTTTCTTTGGTCAAATATATTTTATCTTTTCTTTATTTATTTTTTTATGTGGCTGCATGCGATATCATTAGAACAACGTTTATAATATGGGTAACTTTCATGCAAATTTGGTTAAAAATATTTTCTTTCAAAACAATCATATGGTTTAAAGGAATTTATTTACAGTTCGGTAAAATGATGATTTCCTAAAAAATTGTCATAGTATTATAAACCAATGTGCAAATTATGTATAAATAAGCAAAATAACATTCCTGACTTAGAAAAATGTTAAAAGTATTGGTTATTAAATGAAAATCATGATTCAAAGTTGGTAAAATAATAAATAAATAAATAGTTTGTAACGCTTTTCCTCGATTATAAAAACCATATATAAATAATAATAAAAATATAGTGGTTGGACATAATCTTTTGCTTCCAGAGGTCCCAGGTTAAAATCCTAGGGAAGGCAATATTTGTATTAAACTTTGTTTTTACTGCTTTTATAATTAGTTAAGACTATTCAAAACATTATAGATTTGTTTGGAAACATATTTAATGACATTTTGCAAACAAGAGATGTGTTTGTCAGAAACACAATGCCCCCTATTGTGCCGCTTTGAAGCCATATATTTGACCTTTGACCTTGAAGGATTACCTCAACCCTTCACCACTCAAAATGTGCAGCTTCATGAGATACACATGCATGCCAAATATCAAGTTGCTATCTTCAATATTGCAAAAGTTATGACCAAGGTTTAAGTTTTGGGACACACACATACAATGAAGGAATGAATGACTGACAGACAGACAGACAGGCCAAAAACAATATACCCCCGATCATTCGATCCGGGGGGCATAAAAATATATAAATCTGTGAACAAGTCCCTTTAACTAAAGCCACATAAGAAAACTTCTACAACCAGCCAGCCATGTTTTCAAGAGACCAGAATCATTTTTCCAACTCTGTGAAATACTAGAATTTGTTCTCATAGTGGCAACAGAAAACCCCAGACACCACGTTAAATTTAAGAATGATGTTATCAATGAAAGACTTGAAAGTTGAAATATTTTATGTAGCATGATACAAATTCCACATGCACAACTTTATATTGTTTAAGTTTGAATGCTGTACATTGAAAAGTGAAGGATAACAGCTCTGGTCAAGTTTGTGGTTAAGGTCACATAAATCGACAAAATCCATGTTGACCCTAAACACATGACTGCGTGAAGCTTGAAATGAATGCCTCTAGGAGAAAACAAATATATATATATGAGTCGTGTTCTGAGAAAACTGGGCATAATGCATGTGCGTAAACTGTCGTCTCAGATTAGCCTGTGCAGTTGGCACAGGCTAATCAGGGACGACACTTTCCGCTTTTATGACATTTTTCATTTAAATGAAGTCTCTTCTTAGCAAAAATCCAATTTAGGCGGAAAGTGTTGTCCCTGATTAGCCTGTGCAGATTGCACAGGCTAATCTGGGACAACACTTAATGCACATGCATTATGCCCAGTTTTCTCAGAAATGACTCATAATAGTTGTTATACAAATCAACCATAGCTGTAAGCTGATGAATGCGCTAATAGTATGCCCAATCTATTTGATTCATACTAAAGCAAATATAACGCTGAATACCATTTTCATCATGTTCATCAGGCTTCCATCTCTGGGGAGAATCTCTCTGAAATTCTCTGAAAAAAGAAAAATAAACAAACTTACTGCAGCTTCTTAACTTAAACAGTTCAATTGTTTAAAAGTGTGGGTTCTTTTTGCACAGCTAACCCAGATTTCGACCTTTCTAAATAGCCAATAGAATATTTGAGAAATTTTCTTGCCAGGAAAGCTGATTAATTAATTCCTTCTGTTCATGTGCTAATTTGAGAAAGTTCCAATAAATATTTGGCTACATATCTTTTTTCAGATGACTGGAAGCCAGTTGCAATACTGATTTTTAAAAATATATTTATGTTCTGAACTTTAACTTTTTTTATATTAAATTATTCTTCATTCAGTTAATTTATTTCCCATTATAGATCATCTTGACACAAGAAGCTGTTCATTAAACAGACATTTCTAAGTTATCACATCTTTTGGTCATACACAGACATTTGATATATGTTATTCTTATTAAATCTGTTAGTTATCTAGTTATAAAGTTGAAATATCAATAGTTAATACCATGGTTTTATATAGAAATCAATTTACAGGGAAATGTGTTCTTATATTACATGATTATATCCATTTTGCATCTATGTAGTTACTAGACTTATGAAAGTTTCTACATCTTCATAAGAAGTATTCTACTTTATGACAGTTCTGTAATTTTTAGAATTGCATATCTTGAATAATTCATTGACATTCTAACATAAATATAGATGTATTCTTATTAAATTAAGCAGTCTTGTATGCATTTTCACTCATATCAGATGCCCAATATCTTTTTGAAAGGTATTTTTGTTTCATGTTGAAATCAATACAAGATGAAGATTATTTCATGAACTTCATTCACCATTCTTTTCCATGTATACCCAAAACTCATACATTGCCGGGAAATTTTGAAATAAATTCCTCCAGGTCACAAGAAAACAGTACGTACTGCTGGATAACTACTTAGATGCCTGTCTGCTAAATGACGAGCCTATTGTAAATAATGCTTGTAATTATTTATAAAGGTGCAGCATGAACATGTTTGATCTTTGGTCTTTAGTGCGATCTAGACTGTTACCAATGGGGTGATATCTTTTTAAATTGATTAACATTTTTGGTAAATTTTTTTTTAAGTTACATGATAAATGATGAAGTTACAGTCCATCAATCTTTACTTTGCCGAATTGGACATTCGACCTGTACATTACAGTTTGGGCCAGACCTTTAACCTCTTATTGTGACCTCGACCTAGGGAGACACTTTAACACATGACATGAGCTTTCCCCATCGTGAACATTTTTTGTATTGTATTTTAAAACTTCACAAGAGCTTGTCACAGTAGTGCCAAATCCCCGCCGAAATGTGTTTGCTTGTAGGACAACATTTGTTTTAGAGAGTAGAATAATATTAGTAAAAACAAATAAAGGGAGATAATTCATTATGCTCCGGACAAAAATTTACTTTAAAATTAAATAAAGGGATATAATTCAAACACTAAGGTAGATAGAGTTATAGTTCTTAGTCACTGAACTTCTTCTACTTGCCATCTGTTTAAGTTTCAAGTAAATCCCTTCAGTAGATTTAGAGTTATGCTCCTGACAAACATTTACTTTAAAATTATATAAAAGGGGAGATAATTCAAAAAGTAAGGTAGATAGAGTTATGGTTCTTGGTCACTGCACTTCTCCTAGTTGCCATATGTTTATATTTCAAGTTTCAGGTAAATCCCTTTAGTAGATTTAGAGTTATGCTCTGGACAAAATCTACTTTAAAGTTATATAAAAGGGGAGATAATTCAAAAACTAAGGTAGATAGAGTTATGGTTCTTAATCACTGCACTTTTCCTACTTGCCATCTGTTTATATTTCAAGTTTCAAGTAAATCCCTTCAGTAGATTTAGAGTTATGCTCCGGACAAAAATTTACTTTAAAATTATAAAAAGGGGAGATAATTCAAAAACTAAGGTAGATAGAGTTGTGGTTCTTAGTCAATGCACTTCTCCTAGTTGCCATCTATTTATATTTCAAGTTTCAAGTAAATCCCTTTAGTATATTTAGAGTTATGCTCCGGACAAAAATTTACTCAAAGTTATATAAAAGGGGAGATAATTAAAAAACTAAGGTACATGTAGATAGAGTTATGGTTCTTGGTCACTGCACTTCTCCTAGTTGCCATCTGTTTATATTCTAAGTTTAAAGTTAATCCATTGAATAGATTTGGAGTTATGCTCCGGACAAAGTTTCAGCCGGACGGACAGATGGAAGGACAGGACCAATTACTATATCCCCTCCGATTTTTTTTTCGGCGGGGATAAAAAGACAAAGAAACCCCACACACCAGTGCATTGTTGTAGAAAATTATATGTGATTGCATTTTTCAGAAAAACAAGAGCTTTATGTAAGACACTACAGCAATCCTCTATTGGGGCAACGTTTTCAGAGTACAAACTTCATCAATCTAGTTACATGTAACACACTTTTTGAGTTATTGCAGGTTGCAGATTTTAGTTTCAATGGCAAACAAAGCTTATTGATATATAATACATGGCAATTAAATGAAATAAGCTTTTTCAACATTTAAATTCTTAAATTTACTTTAAATAATTGTGCTATACCAAGCTAGATCTTCAGCTGCTTGTAACCTACCAACACACACCATTTCAGAAAAAAATCCTTAAAAGAACTCTGTTGCATGGTACAGAGGTTGATACAATCAGCATGTAGAAGCTTCAAATGATAATCAAAAGATACTTACTTCACCTGGTAGCAATCTGCAAAACTAACTCGCTTTGAGGACCTTCTATTCCTGCCAAGGATGCGAGTGCTTTCTTCATCCTGAAAATTCAGGAAAACTGGGCTTTATGCAGGTGCATAATGTCTTGTCACAGTCAGCAAAGGCTTAGTGGGGACAACACTTTCCACTTCTTTGGAATTTGTCATTCATAGGAAGTCTCATCTAAACAAATCCAGTTTAGGCGGAAAGTGGAGTCCCTGATTAAATGTAGCCTGTGCGGACTGCACAGGCTAATCTATGACGCCCATTTACACACACGCATAAAGACAAGCACAGAATAAGGCTCATATAAATTTGTGTATCTATTCATGGATATTCACTATGTTGACCATTCTTATTATCCAATCAAAAAATGGTAAAATAATTCACACCTGTATATCTGAACAAATTAATTTTAAAGTGCATTGGTTAATTGGAAAAATATTTCCCTAAATAATGGTTTCCTATCTTTTATGTAATGGATGACAAAATGAACCAATGTTTATTCTGATTTGCTGTTCCAAAACAGAACATTTGTTAAACACGTCAACACCATTTAAGTGGTATTTCTTTATTCTTTTCATGTTAAAATGAAATTGCCATTTCCATTCACTTAATTTTTTCAAGACTATTAAATTGTCATAGAATTAAACTCATTAAGTTATAAATAACAAGGAAATGGGAAGTCAACTCACAAATCCATGATAACCCTTAAGCATACAAGTCACGGCTTAATATTATTGGTACATGTACTTCCACTTGTCCATGATAACCAAAATATTAGAGGTGAAAAAAAGAGTGGCTAGTTGGATGGGACACAGTGCTCCAGCTAGGCCTAAACTGAAGGGCGCCCCGCCCTGCCCTCCTGAACCTCCACCCTGCCCTCACAAACCTCCGCCCTGCCCTTCCTAGGGCCCCCCCCTGCCCTAAAAAAAATAATATTTTTTAATTTGATAATTAATAAATCTCTTATTACATTGTAATTAATTTATTCCTCATTGTAGACATTATATTTGAATGGTTTAATTATAATGGTAATAATATATTCTAACAATTATTAATAATTAACATATAAGTTAACATGCAACAGGAAGCATTCCAGAAACGCCACGCCAGCATGCTCAAAAGTGTCCTTTTGACAAAATACTGCACATCAAAAGTGCCCTTTTGACAAAAAGCCACCCCTGTCCTTTTCAAATCCCAGCTGGAGCACTGGGACAAGTGAATAAACTAGAAAAATTCCAGTAATTTTGCTTGTGTTTATAAACAAAACTTGATGCAGAAATTAAAATGATCAAGCCTAAAGCATTTAGATACAAACTATATTGTGCTGTTGACAAGTCAGAAAAATAGCATAACTCAAATTGCATGCACACCACTTTTTTCTGTTAGTTCCCTTAGATTCTATTTCACAATATCTTTCTTGATTGTGGTTTATTTCAGTTATATTTGGTCAAGGGAAACGTTAAATCAAGTTTCATCAAAGATTGAGCCATCAATGTGGCCTATACAGTGTTAACAAGGTTTCCTAAGATTTGACCTGATGACCTTTTTTTGTATCACACTTTCCTCATATTCAAGCTCATTCTAGATATTATACAAATAAACATTCAGCATTTCATTAAGATTTAGTAATACATGTTGCAACTAGAAAAGTAAACAGGTATTTGATGATCTTGCATTTTTAAGTCATCCATTTTTTTTTAAGTGATGACTGACATAATGACGATTTTTCAACAATTCTTTGATTTGCACATGTATTATTCTCTAATGGGTGAGATTAATTGGGACTTGATACTTACTAGCTCAATCTTCAAAATCTGAAAGATATAATAAACCAGAAATTAACTTATTATACACTTTACACGTGAACTCATAACACACATTACACATGACAAACAGCATACGCATTTATGTACATACATGTAAACATTATTTAAAAAAATATTTGAGAACACCAACAGATGTCTAGGATAAATGTAAGCTTGCCTAGAAAACAAGTCCATAAAAATAAACCACGCTCGGGTAAAAATAGGGCATAATGAATGTGTGTAACGTGTTGGTCTGCACAGGCTAATCAGGGATGACAAATTCCGTCTATACTGGATTTTCGTTTAGAAGAGACTTCTTTCATTGAAAAATTTTATGAAAGCAGAAAGTGTCGTTTATTAGCTGGTGCAGACACTTAAAGCGCCTGCAATAAACCATGTTTTCCCTGAGCAAAGGCTCAAATAAAAGTTTCGACTCTTCAAAGGATTATTTTTTTATAAGTAATTAAATGTTTTTGTTTGATGTCTTTATTATTGATATAGGCTTAGGAATGGATTTCATACACTGGCAGTGATCCTGGTACTGTTCTTTGAGAGCTTTTTTAGATTGTGTGGGTGAAAGGACAGCCGGATCATGGATGGAAGAAGTTAGGACTTGAGAGACATAAAAAAATAGCCAATCTCTACTCATATGTTTATCCCAGACAGAGAAAATGACCAATATTCAAACATGGTCTTCATTTTGTCAAGATAAATTTTCATCAAGATTGAGTCATAAGTGTGGCCTCTAAAATGATAACAAAGATTTTTCTATGATTTGGTAAATAAAACAAGCGTTTTATTACTCCTAAATGGGATTAAGAACACACTTTTAATATATTTGTATCAATAAGCTATTAGTAGAAAAACATTATAATTTGTGTAAATCGTAAACCCACAAGTGTAAAACATACGATATGTAAACAAGTCGATAAAAATAATGCCACAGAAAACCTTAAAGGAACTTACCGACGACCTTCGCTTCTTAGAGTGGTTCATCATCCAATCTGCATGTCAAGAAACCAAACTGAAACAAGAGATGTTTTAAAAACATGTATATTAAACTTATTTCAGAAACATAAAAACACTGTTCAGGACTATTCAGCTCCTTTGGATCTCTGGACTCAGGTGGGCAACATAGAGTCTCTTGTCCTCTTGTCTTAATTATTTATGGATTTAATTAAAACATTATCTTGTTATGTATTATTTAAGAATACATTGCAGGATTTGCAGGGCTACAACTTTTAATAAATGCTTGAAATGCAATAATTATTTGCAGGTGTTTTTTTTGACAAGTTATTTACTTAGGGATCGAAAATAGTTCTCCCACACTTTCAAAATGCAAGCCAGTGTGTTTTTTTAACCACTTTGGGAATGGGGCTGTGGGAAAATTTGCGGCATTTTGACTAAAATTGGGAAATTAATGTTGTTGCTGTTTTGCTAAAAAAATGCTTCAAATTGAGAATAGAAGTGTTTTTCAGTATCATTTTTAAAGGGATCTTTTCATGGTTTGGTAAATTGACAAAATTGAAAAAAGTTGTTTCAGATTCGTAAATTTTCGTTTTAGTTATGATATTTGTGAGGAAACAGTATTACTGAACATTGACCATAGTCAAGTATAGCCATTATAATATGTATCTTTTGATGATTTGAAAACTTAAAAATTATAAAGCGTTGTAACGCAAAACGATTGAATAATTTGGAGAAATCTGTTGTTGTCGTTTAAATTTACAAAACTACGAAGATTGCTTATATAAGGTATAAAATACTTCAACTGTGTATACCCGGCGGAATAGCCGAGAGGGCTTATGCGTTTTTACTTCAGACTAACTCCAGGACTCCGGGGTTCACTGGTTCCAGCCCTGGTACCGGCTACTTTTTTTTCCTTTTTTTAATTTTATTCTTTTATTGTTTACTGGAGCTGTTAAGATCCAAATTTGTTTACATTTATCAATATAAAGCATTTAATGACAAACTTCAAAATATGCCAAAATCTGTGAAAAGTCCACTTTAATATTGAACTGATATGGCTGGATGAGAGATGAACAAAATGCTAAAATCTATAAAAAAACACACACAAAAAACACATCTTTTTTCAACTGGGAATGTGGCCAAATACCAGACCCGATTTTTCAGGAAACAAACCCACTGCAAGCAAAATTAACTTTTGCAAGAACTGTTTGTTGCTGGTAAAAATTGCAAGTATAAATTACATTGAAATATAGTGTATAAAGATTAAAAAGCTAATCGTTAACATATTCAACAATCTTCCTGTATATTCTGTTGGTAACAGAAAACGGTACCATTCCTAATATGATTTTCAGGCCATTTTGCCAAATGTGTGATTAAAAGTTATTAATAAACCTTATGATGCTCAAAATGACAGTGTAGATCAGTTACTTAAAGGGGCCATCCAACAGATTTTGGCATGTATTGAAGCTTGTCATTAAATGCTTTATATTGATAAATTCAAGCATTTGAACTAAAAATCTCCAGTTAAAAAACAAGAATACAATTTAAAAAAAGGAAAAAAAGTAACCCTCAACAGGGCTCGAACCACTGACCCCTGGAGTCCTGGAGTAAAAAGTCTCCCACCTAGACCACTCGACCATCCATGCTCATGCTTAGAGCGGATGTATTTTTTTACCTATATAAGCAATCCTCGTAGTATCCCAAAATATAACGACAACAACAGAACTTTCCAAATTATTCAATCATTTTGCGTTGCACGATGCTTTATGATTTTCAGGTTTTCAAATCATAAAAAGATGCATATAATATACATTTAAGAGCATGTTAAATGGTCAGTATTACTATTTCCTAAAAAATATCATAACTAAAACGAAAATTTGCGAATCTGAAACAACTTTTTTAAATTTTGTCAATTTACCAAAACGTGAAATCTGTTGGACGGCCCCTTTAAAGTATCAAATGTGCCTAGTCCATATAAACGGACTCCCTGAGCCTTTTATTATTTTTGCTATGACGGCTCTGGAAGTCCATAAGCACCCCTTCATAAATGGAGAGAAACTTTGTTCTTTTTTCTAATTACCGGTATATTAGTGTTAATAAAATTGGGCTATACAGTTCCGATTTTCATATCAAGCCATTAATTACATTACGAAGGCATTTAGTAATTCTCATAAAAATGCAACAATCTGTGAATAAGTACAATTTAAATATCTGTAAAACTGTTTATATGTTGGAAAATATCATAAATGACTTAACATACACAAAGCATAAACATATAGCAGTGCTCACACTGGCCTTCAGAAAATAATAGCCATCATTTTTTCCTTAAAAAATAATAGCCAAAACAAACGCGGATTTTCCGGCAAAATGGTACAGAAGGCAAAAAGAAAAAAAACTATGAATCTTATTTTATCTATGTTTTATTAAATGTATATCTATTGGATTTAAGTTATAATATATACATAAAAACAAGCATAATATCAATGTGTCATTTTCTTATAAAATATTATCATGGCTTTACAATAAAGAATACAATCAAGGTTGTGGGTGTGACCTAACAAACCAGACTTCATCTACAGTTACATATATATATATATATACTTTAAAACAAGCATACTATCACTTTACAACAAGAATTATATCAGTGTCATTTTCTTCGAAAATATTATAAAAACTATATAAACTAGAAATGGCGCTGCAGAGGCCGACTCGTATCCCCACGCCGCATGTTTGACCCAGGGGCGCCCCAGGGTTGGTAATGGGGCCATGCATAGTTGAGATTGAAGGTATTGTCATAAGAGAAGTTCAGTATCAATTAGAAGTGAATTGGTGTAGAAATGAAGAAGTTAGTAAAAGGCAATTTTGGGTGGGTGTGGCCTATGTGGGCGGGGCGCCCCAGGCTGAGGGTTGGTAATGGGGCCATGCATAGTTGAGATTGACTGTATTGTCATAAGAATAGGTCAGTATCAATTAGAAGTGAATCGGTGTAGTAATGAAGAAATTATAGTAAAAGGCAATTTTGTGTGGGTGTGGCCTATTTGGGCAGGGCGCCCGGGTTGGTAATTGGGCTATGCATAGTTGAGATTGACCGTATTGTCATAAGAGAAGTTCAGTATCAATAAGAAGTGAATAGGTGTAGAAATGAAGAAGTTATAGTAAAAGGCAATTTTGGGTGGGCGTGGCCTATGTGGGTGGGGCGCCTCAGGGTTGGTAATGGGGCCATGCATAGTTGAGATTAACCGTATTGTCATGCATAGTTGAGATTGACCGTATTGTCATAAGAGAATTTCAGTATCAATTTGAAGTGAATCGGTGTAGAAATGAAGAAATTACAGTAAAAGGCAATTTTTGGTGGGTGTGGTCTATGTGGGCGGGGTGCCCCAGGGTTGGTAATGGGGCCATGTGTAGTTGAGATTGACCATATTGTCATAAGAGAAGTTCAGTATCAATTTGAAGTAAATCGGTGCAGAAATGAAGAAGTTAAGGTAAAATAACATAAAAAATGAGAAAAATTCTGACCAGGCCCCGCCCCCATAACTTTTGACCCAGGGGTCAGATCAAAATTCCAAATAGTGCACTGTCGCACATATGCTCATAGCTACCATGTGTGTAAGTTTCAAGGTTCTAGTGCTTATAGTGTAGGAGGAGATAGTGGCCAGGACGGACAGACAGACGGACGGTGGAGATAACCACAATATCCCCACGCTTTTCAAAAATTGTGGGGATAACTTACCACTCGCGAGTTTGCTTCCATTCGGGGCGAAACTTTCTTATTACTGATTTATTTTGTCTTACAGACTTGGGCACTTGAACTGAAGTTTCATTACACTCATCAGATTTTCTACATTCCAGAGACACAATTTCCCCATTAATTTCCTCATTATTTTCACATTTTTCACTTTCTGCACTCAATTCCCGACTTAATCAAAATGCACTTAATTTCCGAACTTTATTGTCACTTTTTAGTGGCGAAAGCTTACGTTTGGGACAACCCATATTAAAAAAGTGAATAATTGCAACATTGCAAATCTCAAGTTTTTATACTACTTATCTTTGAGAAGTGTCAAATGTGTTTAACGTTAATTAGTATTTTGAGCAACAAAAACACATTAATTATAGAAAATAACACAAATCAGCTTCTTTATTATAAAGAAACATTAAAGCAGACGACAATTAGCGGCCGCTGACTTACGGTAGCATTTGAGCAACGTAAACAAAATAATAAATTAAAAAAAAAAATGAAATCATTATCACACATCAAGAAATGTTGAAGCAGACACAAAATAGTGGTAACTATAGGGATAATAAGTTGATTGCGATTAAATAATTATTTCATCAAGCAATGTTCAACGTAATCTAGCAGAAAAAAACGGCATGAAAAACAAAACCAGCCAACAATATTCGCGGCGATTTTCAATAATGACGATTAAATAATAATTGGCGAAAAAATAACGAAGATCTAACAGTTACCGATAATTGGTAAAGCACGGAGAGATTCAAAAAAAAAAAAAATAAATAAATTTTTTTTTTTTTTTTTTAAGAAAGAAGTCTTATGCGTATTTTATCTCAATTTCAATTCAATTACATCTAACAAAGTATTATATGATTTTGTTCTTTTAATTTGAATGATTATAAAGAGTTATATCAAATTTAGTATTTCCCTTATCAGTGGACTTTTCATGTGGAAAAAAAGGCTAATGAATTTATTTTCCCAATTTCATGAAAATGCCCATAAAATTCCCAATTCCAAAGCCATGGGCTATCTTCCCAAACAGTGGAAAAAAAAACCTGCGATTTTTCCTGCTTGATGGCCCAATTTACACTCGTTTCGCACTTGCCGTAAAACTTGTATGGGTGACGCACCAGTTATCGAACACCTAAGAAATTACGTCAAAATTGAAACACTTAAAATAACAAAAACATTTTGTTTTAACTTATGACTAACAGTTCAATAATTATTAACTCATCTGTAAAGTTTTCCAGCAAATATCCTTCAAGAAATCATAACAATGATTCCCTGGTTATGGTCACCTCTAGCAGACAAAACAAAATGGTGGCCGATGTAAACATGACCCATTACCGGACAGTGCATAAATACTACTCCAGTATATACAAAGTCACATGACTATCATGTGACCCGGACTCTGCAAAAAAATCTGCGTCTGTTACAATCAAAATTGCAAACGGAAATATGCTTTTTGGTGTGTAAATGCAGGTTTTGATAAAAGCATTCAAAAAGTAATAGCAAAAAATACATAAAAACGTGTAAATAACAATAAATGCATTCATTTAACCTGTTTTCGGTTCATTTGTTTCAAGCTTAGTAGGCAAGTAGGTCATGGACTTCATGTACGACCATTTGTTTATCGATGTGACCTCATGTGCACTTTTGCGCTTAATATTGCGCATACAGAACCAAAACAAAACGTTCGATAATAGGTGCTGTTCAATAACAGGTACTTCGACGATAGAGGCAATTTTTTTGGTGATGAAGGCGGATAAAATAATTGCCATTTATTTTCTCGACAATTTTAAGAAATAAATTATAGCCAGTTGGATAAAATAATCGCCATTGGCGATAATGTCTGGCAGCAGCGTGAGCACTGATATAGCAAATGTAATATATACTACTCAAAATTTGCTAAGGATCACTTTTTATTTTCACATTATCTTCAATTTAATTTAATTTAATTTGTTATTTTCAGGTTTTTATATTAGAATCTGTGTTTTTGATTTTATTTGCAGTCTTCGAAATAAGCTTTGAAAAGTTACATGCCAGTCGGGCCAGTTACTTAAGAATTTTTACATGCCCAACATATTTTTTACATGCCCAAACTTTTTTAACCAAAATTATAACAAATCACAACATTTTAAAACTTACATGCTACACATAGTAAAGCAGAACATTTGTTTCAATAGTAGTGAATACAACTACATCTAATCAGTCACAAGAATTAAGACGGTCGATCGTTACACCAGTGCTCTTGAAAAGAGCGTTCTCTGGTGTCCTCGTACCATTTCTTGGCTTCCTTTTTCTCTAAATCATTGTCAATTTTCTATTTTGGAAGTGCTTTATCGGGCTTAGCCCCATCAACATACCTAAGATACTGCATAGCCTCTATGTCGACAATGACATTTGTTTACATTGACAAAAACGGAAGTGTATTACTTGATTGAAATGATCGATTCAAAAAGCATCTTCTCGGTTAATGTCTAGAGAAACCGTCGATAAGAACCGAATGTGACCGAACTGCATCCAGTCTTCGAAATTAGCACACGCCTGATCGCCCGTGGCGAGTAAAATTACTGCCGGGCACATACAAAAATTCACGTTTGTGGCCCGCCGGGCATGTTAATTATTGAAGCCAATTGACAGTTTATAAAAATAATCGTAAGCGGTTCTTGATATTTGCAGATCTATTTTTCAATTTTGCGAACAAACACCTTGCCGTAAGTTGTAAAACAATAAAATTCGATTGGTTTAACAACACACACCTGCTTGCACACATCATCGTTATTGTTTTTGACCGATGCAGTTCGGTCACATTCGGTTCTTATCGACGGTTTCTCTAGACATTAATCGAGAAGATGCTTTTTGAACCGATCATTTCAATCAAGTAATACGCTTTCGTTTTTGTCAATGTAAACAAATGTCATTGTCGACATAGAGGCTATGCAGTATCTTAGGTATGTTGATGGGGCTAAGCCCGATAAAGCACTTCCAAAATAGAAAATTGACAATGATTTAGAGAAAAAGGAAGCCAAGAAATGGTACAAGGACACCAGAGAACGCTCTTTTCAAGAGCACTGGTGTAACGATCGACCGTCTTAATTCTAGTGACTGATTAGATGTAGTTGTATTCATTACTATTGAAACAAATGTTCTGCTTTACTATGTGTAGCATGTAAGTGTTAAAATGTTGTGATTTGTTATAATTTTGGTTAAAAAAGTTTGGGCATGTACAAAATATGTTGGGCATGTAAAAATTCTGAAGTAACTGGCCCGACTGGCATGTAACTTTTCAAAGCTAATTTCGAAGACTGTGCATCGGTCAAAAACAATAACGATGACGTGTGCAAGCAGGTGTGTGTTGTTAAACCAATCGAATTTCATTGTTTTACAACTTACGGCAAGGTGTTTGTTTGCAAAATGGAAAAATAGATCTGCAAATATCAAGAACCGCTTACGATTTTTTTTTATAAACTGTCAATTGGCTTCAATAATTTACATACCCGGCGGGCCACAAACGTGAATTTTTGTATGTGCCTGGCAGTAATTTTACTCGCCATGGGCCATCGGGCGTGTGCTAATTTCGAAGACTGTATTTGTATCAAAGACCTATAGATTTCATTTGTAATCTATAGGTCTTTGTTTGTATGTATTGATTTATTATTTATGCGTGATGCTGGCTAAATCTAGCTAGGGATGAACTTCAAATTACACATACTATAAAAAGTGATCCTTAGCAAATTTTGAGTAGTATATGTATATGGTGCGAAGTCTGTTGTCGACTGGAACGTAGACTCCTTGGTACGAAAGCTCCAGTTTATTATAAATCTACATTTAATGTTAAGTTATCGATAAATTGGCTGCATATATATGAAAAGACCATCCAAAAACACATAAATAGCAAAGCAATTACAATTTATATACAGACGCGCCACCGCATCGATTGGAATATTTACGTTTGTTTTATTTTGGGTTTTGTTGTTTTTGTTTCAAAAATTGCGCTTTCTCGAGGTTACATTATACTAAATATTCTCTAAAAAAAGTCAGCATATTTTACACAGTTTCGACAGTTGTTGTGGTTTTATCATTTTGAAATATTGATAGAGTACACATAAGGTGGCACTAATAAATTACTGAAACATATAAATGGGACTCAATTTTAATGGTAAAATGTAATCTGCATTACGTTTCGCAAATATGGCCGAAAGGTATACGGACAAAACGGACCATGGACCATACGGCCCAGATTTGCGGACAATACGGCACAGATTTTCTGACCATACGGACCACATGTTTTTACGCCATGTAGATTATTTTAATACACGAAACAGTACAATTTTTAGTGTGGGAATGCATCTATTAAAAAAACGGGTAATGAAACGTTTGTGTTCATGATTATTTCAATAAAGTAATTCGTATTCTCAGTTTCGAAACTCATTTTAATTTAATCTCACAATGCTTTGAACAGACAGTTTTAAGGCGGTCACCTCATGTTTGAGAGTGTGTTCTGTCTATGTGTGTCGCATCTATCACTTGTGTTGTGTGTCATACTGTTTGACGATCGGTTCCTTGTCATTAATAAGTTTCACTTTGTTTTTATTCAAACTGATTTTATAGTGTAATAGATAAGTAAAGCCTTCGATAAAGACTACCATGCTCACACAATCAACAAATCGGTGCAGTTTTCGTGCGAACAATAATTACCCGTTAGTTATTGTTGAGAGTCGTGTATGTCTTTTAAGAGACAACGATATTGTCTATCTCATAGTCTTACATAATTTGTACTAATTTATCCTTTTACAACCTCATTGCCGCTTCTTCCCGAATTTGCAACGCGATGATCTGCATGTTTAACTGTTTGATGCTATTTTCTACAACCTTTTAATACACACGAGATATATTTGATAGTCGTTTTTGTTTCATTTCATCGTGTCTTTTTTAATAATAGAAGCTTTAGCTTTTATTTTCTTCATATCTACATTAAGTATGCAACAAAATCATTAAAAAAGCAAAGCTTTGAATGAAAGTTATATAAGAAATAAACAGCATAAATACGTTTTGTACAACACCGTCAACTTCTAAAATAATAATAGGAATCAACTGAATAAAGGACTTAAGCTATATATTCTTAAACCATTTTTCTCCGTGAAATCGGAGCCTAGAATAAGGGTAAATCAGTTAAATCTGTTTAATCTTCGTATTAATTTTGGTTTAATTAAGCGGAATCAATTTGTGAAATTCTGTTTTATGTTAACGGGGTGTATTGACGGTGTTTCCCCCTAACATTTATCCAAATTTTAAAACAACGCATATTCCCTATTTCAAGTATATACGTACATGTATAAAGTTGACATGCAATACTGATTTGATTACATCGGTAAAAAATGAACTAAGAAATTGGTTATACATAAACAAGACAGTAAAATAAACAGCGTTAAACGCCTAAGAGGAATTAAATGCATCTTCAGATTGTGTTTCCAACGACCAGAATACTTGTCGCGTACAAATCCTATGCGCCATAGTTAAAAGTCAAAGTCACAGTTCAATGGCAAAGTTCATATGTATTCGTTTTCCGTTTTTTAAATTCTAAGTGCCAGGGAGTGTTTTGATAAGACTATTGATTACTATTCCTTATGACATGTCGCATATAACTGCTTCAATTTAAAGGTACAGGTAATGCATTTATTTTCCTTTCTATATATTAATTTTGAATGCCGATGTTGATTTCAATATAACGTTTGAGCATAATTCCCCACGAATAGATGGTGAGTAATCTGCAATGATTATGCATCTATGTAAACTATGTATGCCAAAGTCATATTTCAATGTTAAAAATCTTACATTTTATTTTTTTCTTGTTTCTTTCAATGATTATTGTTGTCAAACATCTTGTCAGTAATGAATTATTCCCCACACGACAAGCCTTTACTTCGACAGCATTTATGTCACCTTCGGAGGCATATATGACTGCCTGTGTAAGTCCAGTCGGCTCCCAAATTTTTTCCTGACATATCTTAAAATTACAGGCCTAGGATTATACGGAAATGTGTGCGCTGTGCAAAATATTTTCGTTTTCGACCATTTTGAATCTTAAACTGTATCGATTTTATCGTCAGATATCTATTAAGATGAAATCATCAGATGAAATGTTTTCCTGAGATGTCTTAAAATTACAGGCCTAGGGTAATACGGGAATGTGTGCGCTGTGCAAAATATTTTCGTTTTCGACAGTTTCGAATCTTAAACTGTACCTATTTTCTAGTCAGATATCTATTAAGATGAAATCATTTGAAAACTTTCCATAAACTGTAAACTGAAAGTTTAAACGTTTGAATTGATCGTAGGAGCTTCGCAGGCACTCAATCCCATATCAAGTCTATGTACTATACCATAAAATAAAATTTTCCAAACCTTTTTTGTAGCTCATAGTCATTGCAGGTACTATAAAACGTCGTATGTAGTACTTTCACCTGATGTTCGCAAATATTGTGGCTAAATTTAGCTTAACATTTGAATAATACCGCAGTTTTAGCCCAAGTAGATACAAGACTTTCCTCAAACGGAAATAGAATGACAAAATGTTTAAGTATATAACCATTAAAACTTGTAATGTGTTGTCACAATGTTGTGCCTACTAGAACGCCAGTGTCCATTTTATTTCACTCGTTTAAATGAGCCTACCAGTGCCAAGGCTGGCAAGACATAAAATGTGACAATGTCCATTTTGAGTTATAAAATTACATATTGAAAACGAAATCACCACCAAATAATACGGTTTTGCAAAAAATAAATGACTGTCATTTGGTAAGACAAATCAATATTCGTGCTAGGATGTCAAGTCCTAAATCGAAACATAACATTAATATACAATAACTAGCTTTGTCAAGTCATTGTATTAGGCTAAGTAAGTCAGTATTTTTTTGCTTTCGTCACGATCTCATTTGTGCCCTTTTAAGTCGTGGGCCTATTTACAGTTGCCTGATCTGCCTCATGGGTAATTCGGGGCTTAGGACGACTATATCGGTAATTGTAAAGCAAAAAACGCCATTCTTACTGGACTAGTTATGATATAGCAAAGATTCATTATAATAAAATAAGCATTCGTTAAATCTTATTTTTTACTTTTTTAACTTAACTACCGTAGTAAGCCTTAATTCTAATCATTCACAACAAACGTTTTTATATTTCATTTTTAGAATATACAAATAAACATTATTATGTGAGAAAAATTTATTTTGAGAAAGCAAATAATAAAATATACATTACACATTAAACAAGTTCATATATTTGAAATTCAAATGCATATTAAAGGGCTTCGAAAGTGGATTCAACCGCATTCCTTTATAATATTTTATTTTGGTTGAAATATATACAAACTATAACTTCAGCTGCACCAGAAGGAAAATATCTTATCATAGCATGTGGTCCATTATTTATTCTAATAACGGGATCCCCGCATTGGAGCGGTCAATTCGAAGCATTGTGTTTTCAAACCGATTTAAATGAGCGCGAAAACTAATAGTTAGCCCAGAGTTATTTGCAAAACATTAACATAAACATAACAGTTAACCTCATACAATCACAATTCAAATTTCATAGCAGTAAAAGAGAATACATTTCAAGTCAATTGCCATTTGACCAATAAATGGATAGATGCAAGCCAGATCAGCAGAAATATAACTGAAGCAAATAAAAGCACAATATAAAATCATAAATAAAAACTCTTATCCATTTATACAAAATCAAGTTGAATATTGTACACCAAATTTGCTCAAGCGCAGTGGATGAACACAAAAACAAAAACAACAAGCAAATGTTTCTCGATAGCTGAAATAAGTTTGATGATCAGATTCATATAAATCACGTGTGTCCCCGTGTTTGATATTTATGTTGCAAGGGGAATTATTTGCCCGCAACTCATTGAAAATGGCACAAAAAAGATGCTACATACCACGAGACCACCGAAAGGTGGCCAATTTTGACTCCATGGGAATATGAACAACCTTTAACGACATGTTTTATTTTGTGAACACTATGCGTTGTTTAAAACACACTTTTTGATAATCTTTGCAATGTCAACTGATTACTTAATATGAACATTTAATATTAACGAAATATTATTTGCAAATATGCTTAGTTCATTTACGTCATGTGCACCATCTAAATACCAAGTTGGTGTGTATATGTTGTATGAAAACGGTACACTAAACCTAACTCTGAATGCCAGTAGACCGCATTGTAAAGTGCCTTAAGGCCACAACAAATTGATTAAATGTTCGATGGATTTGCCGCATCTAAAAATCTTAAAACGAAATAAAAATAGTTTTATTTGTATTATGCGCCCGCAGCAACAAATTTGCTGCGCACCTATTTACTAAATGATTTAGCTTAATTTAGCCTACGTATTTTACGACAAAGACTGTTATAACGCTTTGCGTTATTAGATTGGTATATGGTAAAAACAAATGGCAGCGTCCTTCTGTCTTATCATGTCGACCAAAGACACAAATGGAAATGTTATTTGCATCACAGATGATTTAAGTAATTTTATATTTCAACCGCATCTACATCAGGATGTGAAATATCGCCGGTATGCGTCAAAATCTGCAATAAACTTATTGGTATTGATTAAGTTAAAATATTAAAAAAATAACATTCAAACGAGTGTCGCTGTTGAACTGGACACAAAGATGTCGAGTATAATATAAATTGTACGAGCCGCTTATCTACTAGTTCAAACTGTTGATGGCTAAATCCGAGATGTACATTTTGCCCCAAAAACATGAATTTGACATAAGTAAGAAAGTTAAGAAACTTTCTGGACCTAAACACCTTTACTGGGATTTGATTGACTTTTTATAATAAAATACAAAACTTTTACTACCCATTTCTTATTTAATTCCATTAGGTAGTTATTTGTTTTTACTTTACAAAACTTTAACTTCACATTTCTAATTTTAACAGTGCTAAACTAACAAAAGTAATGCATCGAGTATTGTATACTACCATAACATGTGATATTTAGAACTAATACAAATTCGAGATATTTCGTATCAGTGTTTTTTGCCCAAAATTACAGCCTCTTACAAGCTGTATCCAAATTGAAAAATGTAAACAAAGCTGTTTCCCAATGGAAAATGTAACATCTTTTTTAAAAAGGTCTCGCCAAAATTTCCGAAAATATAGGTCAAACTGCTTAAATTAACTAAATTGGTTTATTGAGTTTATCATACAGTAGTTTAATGCCCTAGCACTTTATGATATAAATTTGAGAAAGCAGTTAAACATGCACTTATTAACAATTGGTATACTGTTATCTATAATTATAATAATAATGATTCAATTTTCCCATGGTGTAACGCACTTTCTACTCAATGAAAAAGGCACAAGCTGTAAAGTATGACGCGAAGAAAAATCACTGCTTATGCTTTATATTTATTGTATTATTTATTGTTTCATGTTATTAAACCATCATTGACATACAACTGAGCTTCTTATATAACTTTGATCATGAAAACTACATGTACAATGTTAAATTTTAGTAATCACTACCTGGTGTGAGTAAGAAGAACAGCTATTCGAGATTTCAATTTTTAGTTTTACGAACATTTGATAAGGGCTTTAACTCAATTATTACTACTAAATGATCTTGTACTGGTATTGTGCAGATATCATGCGTTTATTTGGCATAAATTTATCAATTTACATAGACAATATATTATTTATCATTTTTCGCTTTTCGCTCGCCTGTGATTTAACAAAAAAAGAATAAAACTAATTTTATTTTTATTTCGCTCGCTCGCTCCATTTTTGGGAAGCAAAAATCCGTAGAACAAATCTTCAATTTGTTGTGGCCTAATGATGTTGAATTTGTCAAACATATCCGAACATGTTCTTATAACTTGATATAAACTTTATATAAATCCCCAAAACCGTTGGACTCTTCGTGATATTTCTGATCATAATAGTGATTTAAATTCCGTACATATAGTTGTATCATTAGAGAATGTTTGTATAGCCCCAATCTTGCGTCATCTCACACATGGATGTTGTTTTTGTTTACAATCAAAAGCTTGAGTTGTTTGTGTCAAGGGTAATTGTATACTATTCAATGATATAAGTTAAAAAGAAATACTGTATATAATGCAAGAAATGAAACATAAAAATCAAATCAAAACACAGAAGTTATTTCACAATAATGTAAATAAACATGAATTAATACTAGGTAGTCCAAATGCAATCCAGGATCCATCATTTGTGTAGCTCAATGAGGACATTCTCTATTGCAGTCTTAAATAGTATGTAGGCCAAATAATGTTTACAAACAAACCAAGGGTCCAAACTTTAAAAGTATTTTTGAAAATGTTATCTATTGTTTTTCAATCTAGTTGGATAATGTGGAGACATGAGAATCATTTATATCGTAATAAGTGCAAACTTGCAATATTCATGAACATATACATCTAGCGCCATATGTCACGTTCTAATATGTGCATCATGTCATAAACCGCAACTTCCAGATTTCATTAGTAACTACCCATAGATCAATACTCTCTCGACGCTATGTGTTGGCGTATGTCACATTGGATTCTACATACTGTGTCAGCAAGCTGTAGCAAAAACGATACTGTTCCTGAAATGATAAAACAAAATGTGTACTTGTAAAAAGTAATGGCTTAATCAGTGTAGCTTTGACTAAAAGCTTTTAAAATAAGAAATCAATATAGAAATATAAAATCAGCATACATGTACTTATATGAAAAGTGAGCTATGATTACGGTTAACATAACGAACTGTGTAAATTTGCGAAGACATTACGGTTCACATAATATCATATGTTCCTGCCAAGTTACGAAAGTTAAACACGCGATGTTTCAACATATACAATGTTCATACAAAGTTCGGTATGAGCTGCGGACGCCTCGTTCTAAGATGCCTGATGACCATAGGCATCGACACTTCCCCATCCTTGGACATGCATTCCGTGGCGTACAACAGTACCAGCAGCAGGCCGCTTCTTGTAGCACCATCTCTGCATGGACATATTATGAAATGAAATAACTATGTGTTTACATGCATTTTTTAATTCTAAACCTATGAAGGTCATTTGATATAGGTTTACGTTTTTATAGCAGTTTTATTTGATTCATTTAACTAAGCTGCGAGAAAATGACGGTCAGTTTGGTATTTTCTGATTTATTCTATCCGGAGCGCCGATACACTAGAGCCAGAATATTATACTTATATTTAAAACATATATCGCTTATTAATATACACGTACGTCAATATTGTACATGCAAGGGAAGTTGTGTTAGCACAGTGTAAGCAACGGTACATACAAGCACTGTATCAATGCTGTTGAAGATTTTGTCCTCTTCTCCACAGCGTCCATTAACATCAGAAATTCACCGACATTTGGCGGTGCCATCTGGCACCTGTGCCACTTCTGGTACAGCAGCTGCGTTACCGTCCTCTCCTACAGAATTGGGAACGCTTGACACCAATCAATTTAATTGGTATGGTATTCAAATGTTTTGTTAGAGACACAATCTGACAGTTACTACGTGCAGCCTTATACAACAGTACACCATTATAACAAGTTATTTAATTGTTATACTGACCATTATTACTACAATATCAAATCGAATTTACTGAAGGCAACAAGGCAACTGTTGATACGATAATAGTTAATGTATTAATCAATTAAACAGTTCTTGTTTTTGTAGCATTACGTTGATGCTAGTGGCATATTTCAAACTATATGTCGTCAGCAAGGTAAACATAAAGATAAATTATTACTTAAGGATGTTATACAAAGTGCTTTTTGGAAGAGGTAAATAGTTTGTTAAGGTTAAAACGGCCATGACTATAGAAATGTGTGGTTGGGAGCAAATTGTTTTACGTGATAATCAGTGTTGAATGAACATATGCTAAATCCCCAAATATTAACCTTCTTCATGTATTGAACTTTGAAGACTCTTGAAACAAAATAGTTCTCTTCGTGATGTTCCGTGATGAACATGATGTTGAAGGGGCCCACAGTGAGTGACCCTGTAGTAGGAAACATTCGACCGTTCTGAAAGAATGTACCAAACTAATCAAAATATTTATTAACTTTTCAATTCCTTCATCGAGGAATAATACCAATATGATTTAACAAATTGCCTGTTCGTTTCCTTCTCGAGGAAAGATATTTATATGATATTAACAATTACATGTGTATTTCCCTCATTGTGGAATGTTACCAAAATGTTGTGAACAATTCTCTCATCGATGCATGTTAACACATTTATGTGAACACTTATTTCTTAACTTATTCATCCGGAAATATGATGTAAAGTGAACAACTTCCCGATTAATTCCCTTATTCGGGAAAGTTACGGATGTGCTGTGAGCAAAAATATGTCCATCGCCTTCATCCTGAAATGTTACTACCAAGCAAATGTGATATGAATAATTACCTTCGCATTTCCCTCATCGTGAAATGTTACTACCAAGCAATTGTGATGTTTGCAATTACCTGTTCATTTCCCTCATCGGGGAATGTCACCACCAGACTGATGTCCCTGCTCTCTATGAGTCTCCAGCAGTCCACCACAGTGTTAGACAGGGGCTTCTGAGTAAGGATGTACTTGTTGTCCACCTTGTAGCTCTGAAATAATAAATGACATGGTATGTATTACAGCCCTAACCATGTATCTATAGTTTGCTTACAAAGCCACATATCTTGATTCGGCTCCAAAACTCAGAAATATTTTAGTAAATTTCGTGGAACTTCTTGTAGGGCAATCAATACTTATGTCCAATATATGTTATATTGATTTTATACACAACGACAAAATAGTTATATTTCCGATGATATAAATACTGTAAATACATAGTTAGAACACAAGTAAGCGATATACGCCAGCATGCTATTATATCGTACCGGCATGAAGACAGCGTTGATGAAGTCATTTCTTCCGTCCACAGGAACAGTCAACATCGCTCGATATCGGTTATCTTCAATAGTGATTGTAATAAATTAATTTCTGACACTAATTTCAAATAAGTAAGTTAAAAAATGGCTGGCCCTCAAACATTATTGTTATAACATATTTAACGTAGGCATTCCGTGCTTGCCAATTAAGACCAATTAAAAACGATTGCATACCCAAAAAAATATTTGCCCTTTTAATGCACGCTGTTTTATTTCAAATTCTGAAATCCTAATGAAGTTATGCTGCGTACAATAACATGATATCCGTTTTAATAAGACTTCGGTTTAGTCTCCGCAATCGAAGCAGGACGGACTGAAATCGTTATTTGCTCCCGAACTGCACTCAATGTCATTCGAAAAATAAGTCACGCACCGGTGACAACCCCTATCAATTAAAGATTGCGCATTACCTTCGTAATGCCCTATAGATGAACATACGTATCGTTTTTCTATTTGAATCCATTGTCCATTTATCACTTGGGTGACATATCTTTTTTTTAAATAAAAACATTCAGCAGACGTTTAACATCAGGTGAAATAAACATGTACATAAACGTGACATCTGGAGAATTTAAATGTCATGGATAATCCCGTCGTCACTTCAAAAGTGTAATGATCGTATAATGTACAATTCATTATAAATCGTATAATGTACAAGTCATTCAAATGTTTGCAAATGGATGAACAGTCACACGAATAAACAGGTTGGCAGGCGAGACAAAAGCAGTGATCTGACCTTAGCCCTCTGGTAGAAAGTGAAAGGTGCTTTCTGAAAATGCTCAATTCACCAATAGGTTGCCATTCTAATGAATACTCAGTTTAATCAAAAGTTTTTTAAGTTATCACATGTACATATTTTGCGGGCTTATGGACTGATGGACTGGCATACTGAAGAAAGTACGAACGAATAACTATCAATTGTCAATTTCTGTGAAACACCAGAATGTGACTAACGAAATGTTGTACAAATCTACAAAATAGAGAAATACATTACAATAATTTTACATTATACTAGTATTAAATGAATGTGTCTGACTGCTGATACGACACAACTTTTATGGAGTAAGTTATATATGCAATTGTTCATTATATGGTATAAATTATATGATGCTTACATTAGCTTAACTGAATTATAATTATAAGAGTTAATTGAAGAAAGGAAAATTGAATTGAAGAAACATGGTGAGGGCGTTCCACAATGGGCATTGCCAAATCTCTATATTCGCAACACATTATTCCTAGTATAAAACGATTTTTTATTGTAAGCACATGGTACCCTTTAAAGCATTTTTTCGTAAGTACGTACTCGGTAGTATAGCATTGAATCTGTTTTTCTTCGCGTTTTCAGGCATGTTAGCAACGGAATAAGGATCTCCCTCGTCACCTTTGATGTTTGCCCCAGGAAGCTCCAGTGTGTGGTAGGATGCCTCTGTCTAGAAGGGGCACGACACGATCAATGAGACAACTTTAACCATCCTTATGCGATATACCTTGGAAGCTCGACAATATGATCATAATCAGTATGATGGTCAAGTTGTATATGACGAGATATATTAATTACTTAAAGACTTCTATTTGACACTTACTTATACAAATATCTACACGGTCATTACATTAAAAACTTTTCATGTAACGTTTACATAAATTTATTTACTAAACTGGTTAACATTGAAAAAAATATTGTTTTCAAATGGCAATAGGTTTCAGACTCTGACTAGTATTGTATGTCATAAATATATTTAATGTAGTCAGATGTCATGGATAATCAAATGATATCTTGTTTACAAAGTCACTTTAACACAACACGCGAACCTCATATTGTAAAAACAGTCCAGTTTTGTTTTGCTTTTGGTCGACTTGGAGAAGGGTGTTTTGGTAATTGGCAAACTCATTGTTTGACACGAACTGACTGCGAAGAGTCAGGTATTCCACCATCAGTCTGTGTAAGAATTTATATTGGCCCTGAAAATTAGAACGATACATTATCGAAAAGAAGATTCAGTATAATATATCAGAGAAAACCTCCGCAATAAAATTGACAATGCAATCAACACGTTTTCAATGGTAATAATTCGATTATGCAAATCCCATTAAATCAGACACAAATATTGGCATAAAATGGTTGCAAGTGTGCATACCTCATGTAAAGAGAACATTTACTGTGGAAAGGAAAAGAATGGCAACTGCTTTCCACTGTATCTGCATTGTTTGAATCGAAAGTCATTAGTTCAATATCTACTTAAATGTTTATTGTTCACACAATTTTGCTTGTCTGTTTTTTTTTATATCTAATATATATTACGTGTATTATATCTTGTTCTACATATGTCTTAGTAGAGGGAATTTTCAATCATGTTCATCACTTAAAATTAAATAGGAATAAATTCTAACCAAATATTCTCCTGAAACAAATGCACATTGTTGCCGCCATTACACACCACGTCAATGAAGGTCCATTGGAATATCATTGTTATTGTATATTATTTAAAGTGTGTACTGTTTATTGTATTGTAAATGTTTCACTGTAAGCCATGTATAAAAACTTCAGAAAATATCACGCAAGTTTTGATCGTTCATGTAATTATACCCTGACTGTAAACCATATCTAAAAGGTTATTTAGAAAATAAAACGAATTTGCGAAAAAGTCACAAATTCGAAATCCTTCTAGTTCTGGAAGGATTCTTTTAGTAAATGCAAAATGTAACGTTAACAACATGGGGCGGTTGCATTGTAAGAATTTGTAACTTACGGCCTTTTTCAATGCGGAAAAAATTGAGTAGTGCATCTGCATAAAAATAATTTCGTTTTTTGGGCAGTCATATTATTCAACAATTAAAAATTCCCACCGCTGTTTGAACCATGTTAACTCGCTGCTGTCTCAACTTGGTCACACAGGCGTAGATATCGACAGTCTGCCTGGCCTGACCCTCGTCTATCAATATGTCCATGGCGATGAATGTGCCCGTACGGCCAACACCGGCGCTGATAAATGGACCAAAACGAACATACAAGAGACGAAATCAAAATTTATTTAAACATACTTGATTTAAAAATTAACACTTTATAGTTCTATGTCTTTAAATTCGAAGACAAAATAACACTTCTCTCAAATTTCTTTTCTTTTATGACGTTGCTGACATTGAGCAATATTAAGACGTTCAAACAAAAATCAAAACGTTCAATTATGAATGTACTTGTTTTTCGTTAATACTTACCAGGTAAAATAACTTAATTTGTCAACTGAAATACCTGCAATGAACGACCCAAGGTTGCTTCTTGTCGGGATCGTGGGCCCTGATCCTACGCCAGAAGTGCAAGAGGCTCGAAGTGCTAGCGGGCACATCTTTGTCGGGCCATGCCGTATAATGAAAGTGGGTTACCACACGCGAGACACTTGGTTTGTCCTGAGGAAAGATGATGTATACGAATATGACGTCATAAGATCTATAACGACTAAGTATCCTGTAAATGCACTGTGAATGAACAAAAACTGTCACGTGACCACAAAAGTCAACGTCAGTAGTCATTTATGACAACAAACAGCCGCGCAAGGTAAGTTTTTTTCCAATATCTTTGCTGATCATCCTCTGACTTTCATACGACCTAGTGCATGCAATATGGCATGCATATAGCTTTCGATCGGTATATCACGCGGTTTGTGTGTTGCTCTGGTTTTCTAGAACACTTCGGCGCAAATTTTCATTTAATAAGCAAACGTCAGTAGTAAAATTACAAAGAGTCAGTGTTCTCGAAAATTAACGATCACAGAACTGTCTATGCTTTACCGGACGAACATATATAACATATGTCTATGCATAAACAAACAAAAATATCTACCAGATATTAAATAAACGTTTAAAGAGTGAAACATATATGGCAAACGTCAGTAGAACGTTTAGGAATGGCAAACGTCAGTAGCAAAAATATGCAAACGGCAGTAGCCGAATAAATGCAAGCGTTTAGTTTAATGAAAAACATGTGAAACAATATTATTTATGCTAATTTAGATTTAAATTAGATATAACAAGTTAAGATTGATGTCATAAAATAATGCACGACATATATAAATTCTGCAATAACAAAAATGAACTAATGTTTAAGTGATATTATGTGCATCTAACAGTTTATAGGTGTCTATCGCAACAGTTGTTTATTTTTGGTGTTTTCACTTCATATACACGTATATTCGTTAATGCAGCATCAACATATTGAAAAATATCCCGGAAAGGGAAATATAAAGCTTTTTAATATCAACCGTATTTTCGTTTTGACAACTGACGACAGGAATGATTCGATTTTCAATGTAAATCTAAATTGAGTTTTATGCAGATTTGTTCATACGACACAAAGACACTTATTTTGTTTCACGGATCATTTTGTAATGTTCAAACAAGTAAAATAGTATAAGTCACAAATCAATAAGTTGCATATTATTTTATTAAATTGATATTATGAATTGAGCTGAAAAAATTAACAGGTCAAAAAAATTAGTTAAAATGTGGTTAATGACCAATAATCTGCAACGCTTCTTGCTACCAATTATTTATAAAAAAATATATATTATATTCGATAGTTTACGTGACTAGTGAGTCCTCTTAGTCGAAATGATCCTAAAACAAAATAGTGTCTTTGTGTCGTATGAACGAATCTGCATAAAACTCGATTTAGATTCACACTGTAAATCGAATCCTTCCTGTCGTCAGTTGTCAAAACGAAAGTACGGTTGATATTCAAAATAAAGAAGTGAAACTCCAGCTGCTGGAGCAGTATTGAATTCTCATTATAAACAATTAGTTGGTCCTTTATTTAAGGCAAGTGACCGATTGCCCAAACAGTACAAAACAGCACAATACAAACCTACATAAACACAAAATATGAATAAAGCTGGGGTCACCGCCTTGGAACGGTCAAAGCAAAGCATTGGGGGTTTAAACCGGTTATAAGGCGCTAAACCTCACACTTGGCCAAGCAATCTTCATAATACATTTAAGTGTAAACAAAATTTAAAGTCATAGCATTGTAACTCAGATTAAACAATATTAAACGGGAATTAAAACGCATTCAATTTAATTTCAATTTAATTACTCAATGGTATTGAATATACCAGAGCAACAGAGTTACAACTTTTTTACGAACGATCAAATGAAACTACAAACATTTGTCAACTACATTCCTTCTTTATAAAAAAAGATTTAAGAATATAGCGTCATTAAGTTAGTATTTCAGATAATCATCGCGGAAATACAGGAAGAAGCAGCAATAATGGGTGTAAAAATTCCATATTACATTGCTTGGTTGTTTATATGACTGTTAAAAAAATTAAATAATAATAATTAAATCAAACAAGAAACGCCGATCAGAGAGAAAATATAAATAAAATTGAACGTTATAAACCCAATGACCTATGCATGTAGATTACAACTGGAAAGTTGATCGTATGACGTCAAAAAATCCATGTACCCAGGAACATTATTTTTCTCTTTCCGGGATATTTTTTCAATATGTTGATGCTGCATTAACGAATATACGTGTATATGAAGTGAAAACACCAAAAATAAACAACGGTTGCGATAGACACCTATAAACTGTTAGATGCACATAATATCACTTACACATTAGTTCATTTTTATTGTTGCAGAAATTATATATGTCGTGCATTAATTTATGACATCAATCTTAACTTGTTATATCTAATTCAATCTAATTTAAATCTAAATTAGCATAAATTATATTGTTTCACATGTTTTTCATTAAATTAAACGCTTGCATTTATTCGGCCACTGCCGTTTGCATATTTTTGCTACTGACGTTTGCCATTCCTAAACGTACTACTGACGTTTGTCATATTTGATTTCACTCTTTAAACGTTTATTTAATATCTGGTAAATATTTGTGTTTGTTTATGCATAGACATATGTAATATATGTTCGTCCGGTAAAGCATAGACAGTTCTGTGATCGTTAATTTTCGAGAACACTGACTCTTTGTAATTTTACTACTGACGTTTGATTCTTAAATGGAAATTTGCGTCGAAGTGTTCTCGAAAACCAGAGCAACACACAAAACGCGTGATATACCGATCGAAAGCTATATGCATGCCATATTGCATGCACTAGGTCGTATGAAAGTCAGAGGATGATCAGCAAAGATATTGGAAAAAACATACCTTGCGCGGCTTTTTGTTGTCATAAAATGACTACTGACTTTGACTTTTGTGGTCACGTGACAGTTTTTGTTCATTCACAGTGAAATGAGTCATATTTACTGAGGACTACCTTTATGAAAGCTGGTATAAATGTTTGTTATACGTCGTGATGAAAGCGTGTCACTCTGGTTTCTGCGATAGTTATGTTACGCCTATTTATTTCACAAATGTATGATAAATATACGGTGGTATTAAAGGGAAATAGAAAATAATTGTAAGGGTTGTATTACATGCTCATGCGATAACTCTAGTGTGCGAACGTTATTGCGAGGACACGCAATTGCTTTGACGTACGCACGCGATATATATGACATGCGCACACGATAGGTATAAGGTTCGCTCGGCATAGCTATTGTTAGCAAACGTAATAGAGACCTTTGTTGCCTTTATGACGCCCTATAAATATGCATCACTGGATAAGTAAATGACGTAAAAGGTGAACTGTTCAATCACTGTAGTTATATTCTTTTTGTGCAAATTATATAACTGATACTATGCTTTAACTCGGGAATTACCAATACAAATTAGCAATAAACGTTATGTAAAAGGTGATTTCGTACCAGTGTCAAATATCTAATTTGCAATAATACATAAGAAAATGTAAATGTACTAAATATGTAAATATACATATTTCCCTATAAATTAAGTAAATTCAGAAAGAAATGGTAACATTCGTATTCCAAACTGTAAAACGAATAATACATAGAAATGGAAAGAACGAGAAATAGCACTCTTATTTTCTACCTTGTGTGACAATTTAAACTTCCGAACAGTATAGTCTGTGAACTCTTCATTAAAGATCAAAGTTGTTGTGAGTGCTTGGAAATCTTTTTGGGAACCAACTTCAAGAGGCCAGTACCGCAGACATTTTATCTGTGTAAGTTTGGTATGAAAATCAATACATAAATCATGACAAATGTAAGAATATGCATGTTGTTTGCGTACATTCGTATCAAAGAAAGTGTAACCAAAGTGCAGTTTTTAGTAAAAGTAATCATACCGTGATGATAATAAGATTTTTTTCATAAAAAAGTGACAAATTAACAGCAAAAAAAAAGGTTCTTTAAAAGTATATTATAAGTATATAATGCATTTAAAATCGCGCAAAATGTTAATCTAATAGCATTTACTTAATTACATTTCCTCATATGTTATTTATATATTAGCATTAAGTCGTTCCACCGTTACGCAGACCAATATAACTTACTTTTCCCATTTCTTTGAGGTTCGTTACCATGACTACGGTAGAAACGTCATATTGCCAAATCATGCGCCAGAAGTCATCCATCATGGCCTCCGTTGGGCCTTTAAGTACATTTGGTATCACTCGTATAACACCGTTATAGGAAGGAAATATTGTAGCCGTAGCTTATTAAGCGATTCAACTGCTGTTTTTATGAGTTAAACTGGAATACCATTATGATCGTTGAGTTTTGTCTTACAAGACTCACCTTGTGATGCAATGTAAGTTCGCTTCTTGCAGAAACCCTATCAAAGAAAAACAACAACACCACATAATAATAATAATAATGATAATAATAATAATAATAATAATAATAATAATAATAATAATAATAATAATCATAATAATTGTTGTTCTTATGAAGCATGAAGTTGTTTGCGAGCAAAACTATTTAAGCGTAAGTGTTTTTTACATCGGTGCGATGCGCATTGCCTTACTGTATAGTAACTATATGGTTTACACCAGTATACACCAGTATTAAAATCGCACCTCGATGAAGCAAGCATTGATGTAATCGCTGCCTTCATTGCCATCCACAGTGTTAAGCACCACACGAGAGTGGTCATCTGAAATATTGGCATATCAGAGCTGTAACGTGGCAAAAATAAGTACTTTACACAAACATATTTAATTCATTTTTGTTTGTTTGGGGGAGTCGCTCCCATTTCACATGGCATACGTATGTCACGAATTGTGGATGGCAGTTGACACTAAATTGTGCATATTGTTTTCGTCAAATGTTTCTTATAACTATTCAACTACATGTATATGTACTTATCTAAACCATAATAAATCCTCATTGTTCTTACCTTTCAGTCAATAAGTAAATTGGAAAGTGAATTACTAAAGAAAATACCTTTCCGATTTTTTGGTATTTTCGTTATAAAAAAGGAATGGTCAGTAAGAGCGCATAGGATACATACCATAAAGTGTAGAATGTATACAACTGAACATATGAATTACTTCAAAATTCAATCTCGTGAGTTGATCCAATCAATGGACATTTTTCGATTGTTTTCATTAAATAACCAAATTCATTCATAAATTGACCAGAAGAAACATGTCAATCGAAGAACGAATTGACAATTTTTGTCTTCTTTTACTCCGATGTTAAATAGTATTAAATAAAACATAGGCGAATATTCTACTCAATTCAGTTCTTTCGAGAAAAACAGCACTGGACAACCATATTTGTTCATGTACTGATAAATGTAAAACACGTAACAATATGCACAGTAAGCATTGCGGATGTAGATTAACCTACATATAACGTGAAAGAAAACACCAATCACATACAGGCATACGTATCTTTATATCGGTTCTTCCCCGCATTCACTGTCGCCGTTGCAGTAGTATTTGGGTGTTGCAAACCGTAGGGAATTTTCTGGATTATCAATATATTATATAAAAAAATTACCGCTAAAATGAACTATCTCAATAATTGTATGCAATAAACCACACATAATAAAGGAGATCTCGTGGAGGTGAAAGTTTATAAAACGGGAATGCTGGTTTAATAATTTTACAATTGATGTAATAATACGCTATTGCTATCTAATACCATATAGATCATATCAATGCATGTAAAACATGGATAAAAATAAGTTTGAATTTTTTATTTAGCCTTTTCATTAACCTTAAATTCCAAGGCAAAGTATGGCTCATCCGCGCTTTTTGACCTCACATAACCCTGGAGTTGAGTCAGGGCAATGGTGGTTCCCGAGGACTCTACGGGCGGAAGGTCCAGCATGTTCGAGTATACCGCTTCTTGAAGGATAGTTACAAAAGGCGTCTCCGCCGATACTGACAAACTATTTTGCTCTTGAAATAAAAAAAAAGTGTGAGACATTAAATAATTATATGTTTTTTTGTTTTTCTAAAAAAGACCTTGTTGAATACAAATCATGCATGTACAATCTGGTCTTACTAAGAAACAGAAACGAACACTACAATATTAAACAAAACAAGTTTCAGTCAAAATATGATTTCTTTATTGTTACAGGACGCATCATTGTACATTACTTTCCATTTTATAATGAAGATGTTACATGCCACTTCTTCAATGACATTTGCAATCAATAGCCTCATACATCATCACAATTTATTGATCGACCGAAAACCTGTTTTCAGTTTAAGATAATCGTTATGATATTTCTTTTTGCGACATTTTTTGTCTATGAAATCATTGACGTCCACTTGGAAATAACGTTTCTGGTTTAAGATTGTAGATGCAAAATTTGCAAGGCGGCGGTTTACACTAAACTTAAGCTAAACTGGTAAAAAGATGTTGAAAAAAAATCCAGAGAACTTTGCTTTAGGTCGAGTACTTTCTTATAAAATACATTACCTGCTTTAGTATTACTTCAATCAAATTTGCCTTACAGATCTCTTTTAAAAAGTTTTGTAATGGGGATCCGCTGATTATGTCGGCGTAATATGAAGGTTTTACACTGAATTACATAGGGATTGGAATTTGTTATTGATTGTAACAGTTTTCATACAATGATTCAATAAACCACGCTCGTACGGGTTTCTTTCACGTTGGTTTGGTCGAAAAATTATGTGTGAGACTTTCAATAACTGTAACGTTGTGTATGTGTGAGACTTTCTACCATATCGTATTGTAACTCCTACCAGTTTCTGGATGATTAGCGGTATCTTGCCGGGATTTGCCATCGATGCTTATATTCGGTAGACTAACGTTGGTTACAGCATTCGACCTACAGAATGCATGCTGTTTATTACATGTTAAACACAATAACAATTTAAAACTTTTGCGAAAGTATGCCGTTCCAATAGCCACATAAATTTTTTTTTTCAAATTTAAAAACGGCAAAATAATTCGTTTAATGGTTCTTTCTTTATTTAAATCTATAAATATTAAAGGGATCTTTTCGACAACTTTTTTTTCAGATTTGCAAATGTTCGTTACAGTTATGATTTGGCATGGAAACGGTAATACTGAATATTTACCATGCTATTAAATATCCATTATATGCATCTTTTGACGATTTAAAAACCTGACAATTCTAGAGCGTCACACACGTGAAACGATTTTATCATTTGGAAAGTTCTGATTTTATCGTTTTATTTTGTGAAATTACGAGGATTGTTTATATTTAGTAGAAAATAGCCCTATGACAAAGTTAGCACGGGTGTCCGAGTTGATTTGTGGATAGACTTTTACTCCAACGGTCAGTGGTTCGAGCCCATGTGTATTACTTTATTTCTTTCTTTAATTCATTTTTTGTTTTATACTGAACGTTTTAGTTCCGATGTTAAGATTTAAAGCATTTAATGACAAACTCCAACACATGCCAAAATCGGTGAAGGTCCATTCAACATCGGTAAACGAAATTTTCGCATTAAAAAGCATAACACTAATAGGTATTTTTAAGGTATATACATGTTTATAAGATTATATGAAGAAAAGCGTAAAAGCAATTTTCGGTCGAAAAATAGTTCCAACTTGTACACATTCGATCATCATTATAATATTTGAGGTTAAAATTAAAATTAATTTGAAACAGTCTACAAATTGTGGTTTATATAAATCCAAAAATAAATTGTGAAAAGCATTTTTTACTATTTGACCAAATATTCATATTATTAATAAAATACACAACCCACCGTTCGTTTTCTCGTTTGGCTTTGCTGTTTCTTATCAATACAACTATTATAATAATTAGCACAAACAGGAGAATAAGCATCCCGGTCGAACCTCCTGACACTAGCTCCACTGGAAAATCACTCAGTTCTGTAATTATTAAGTATGCTTACAATCTTTTTTTGGTGGACATGCACACAAAATCACTGAACATGTTGTTAACAATTATTGATATAAATGAAGTCGCTAACGCGTTGTAGATATATCGCCAAGCGATGTTCTCAAGATTTTACATGAAGACATCAAATACTGGTTCTACTCGAGTGACGAAATCTAAGAAAACAACACCAGGACATTATGCTAAAATAAATAGACTAAAAATTTACATATAAATATACATTTAATGTGTTTTTTAATAAGCATGCATATGCTCGAATCGACGGTTTTAGCAGTTCAATGTGTTTTTACAACCAGGGATGATATTGCATAAATAAATTAATTATTGAAATTATTAATTAATTATTGAAATTATTAATTAATTATTGAAATTATTCTCTGATAAACAAAGAAGCTTAATCTCTATGTTGAATTGATTAAATTTTTTGCACAGGAGAGCTCGAATGGAAAGTTCATATTGATATTTCAGGACAAATCTAAAAATCTAAATACACACCAGCAGTGCAATTTTGTCCGCTATATCCAGGTTTACAAGAGCAATGTCCAGTCACATGATCACATAGGCCTTCGCAGTTGAGGCTGCAGTTCTGAGAACAGTTTTGTCCGAATTTTTGAGGTTCACATTCTGCAAATAATCTTATATTATATTAATCATAACAAACAACATAAAACACAACAGTATGGTGTTATTTTCTTAAAATATGACAACGCAAAGTATCAATCCACTACAACAGCCATATAACGATGAGTCGTAGTGTTCATATAAAAGCTTTATTATAAAACAATATACCAATAGTGTTGTGATATCTCGGAACTTTTCTCAATTTAAGTTTAAGGAGCAAATGTATAAATACTGGTTAATATGTTCATTTAAATTACTGGCATTAGAGCTTAATACACAATAGCAGAGCAATTCGTTGCTATATATCCTGTTTTACGAAAACAGTGCCCAGTCACATGCTCTTAAACGTTTTCACAGGTTTGTTCGCATGTAACGGTTAAACAAACTATATTCAAACTTAATATACTGATAATAAATAAAATTTGTTATCAAGTTTGTATTGTGCTTGTAACATGTGATGACACAAAGTATATATAAATCCAATATAAGTACAATGTATCGATCATTAACTAAAATAAATGAAGAATAAAGCGAAACGTGGTGTTAGATCTCGGATCTTGTGTCTATTCATGTATAATAAGCAAATGTATGGCGGCAAGTGACGACTTTTATTATATTGTGTTGGAAAAATTGAAAAAGGACCACATGTCGTCCTTAAATTGTCGCAGTCCAAGATCCTTTTTACGATCACGTACATATTAAGGGCATTCAACTGTGAACTGTTTAGCGTCGCACAGATGTTTGGACGTATGTACGGCCGGACAGACATGTGCATTGCTTAATGCTTCCCACTTTGTGTGGGCATACACGTTTGAAAATATATTTTGAAATAACGTGGTGAAATTCTAGCTTGCACTGGCATGAGACAACATTATGTATTACATGACGCAATCATATTTATCATTATTTACAATAAATATATATGCTATTGATGATATAAGTGAACATAATAAAAGAGTGCACACAGATTTGTAAAGAACACTTGTTAGTAACAAAAACAGGTTCCTTGACGATATTTTGTACAAAATATTATGTGGCCGAATCTTAAGGAATAGATGAAACTATAATAAAGGGAAGAAGGATAGTGAATGCATACTCTTATGACACATATATGCACTACTGTTCATGTTTGATTTTAATTAGATCTTGCACTGTATATCTATATCGATACTAAATGAATTGGTTATGGAAACTGGGATTTTAAAAAGCCCATTCATACTGATTGCTTTTTATTATTGAATTTAAATGTTAATTTTATGTTGACCAATTTGGTAATGCACTTACACTTGTGTACTTATAGTAAAAATTGTTGAAAGTAGACCAGCTACAAGTATACATTTCTTTTGTTTGAAAGGGAAATCAATAGTTCACAAATAAAATGTAAATGTGATCCAGGAAAGTGTTACTATATTTTTAAATATATTTTAAGCTTTAAAGTAACAACATGAAAGAACACTTCGTTATTTATTCATCACATAGACATAAACTGACGCAGCTTAGTTAGTATAAATGCCTTTAGTTGTATACCGTTGTGTTTCACATATTGTACTTTAAATATCTGCTATCCATAGAAAAAATCTTTGCTAGATTCCCTTTCAATAGCAATGAAGCGGCTTTTAATTCACACTATTCATCACAAATTAATTTGTTTATTCCTCTTCAAATAACTTCACAGGCTTAAATGTTTTCTATAATCCTCGAAACGCTTTATTACCAGTAAGATTACACTACATGTATTGACATTACATTCTTAACTATTTGTTGGACAGCAATAAAGAATCTTAAGCCTTTTGAAACCCATATAAACATCAGTAGTTAATACTTATTTAGTTATGCTTAAATGCTTCAACTACCTATAACGTATTGAAGTCAGTTTTATTGGTAGAACTTGAGTGATAAGATAAGATATTGCGAATGCGCCCATTCACAGAAAACACTTAGACGTCCAGAATACTAGGAGGGCACTATTCACTACGCCACAACGATCTCTGTCAGTGGGCTTTGCATTCATTATAATCAATGCTATAATAATTTAATTATAATTGCAATGAAAGTATGCATCCTGATTGGTTAAGCTCATGACGCCGTATGCGTATTTCGAAAATCATGAGGTCCTTTCCGAGCCAGAGGTCACATTATGTTGATAAGCAGTGTGCCTAGCATTCCTACCTAATGAACTTAATAGACTCACGAAAATTGGTAAGAATTTTGAATTATAGCTGCAATGTCTAGCTATTTCGTTGTTTCTGAAATATTTTTCAATTTTGGCGTGGTTTTGTGTTGTGCGGGGGTGGGGGAGCCGGGATGCCCGGAGAAAACACTACATGATCGGTGACAACCAATCAACCTGGATCGCCTAGGTGAAATGCGAGAGTACCAACCATAGTGCCTGTACAACCTTCATTCAAGAGTATGTCCGCTAAGTTCTATGAATTTAAATGAAATTGCATTGTGGTGGTTCCTTAAAAAATGTGATAAATTACATGTTTTTTGTCGATTGCTTTGATTATTTGCAACGGACGTGGTTTTGTGTTCTTTAATTTCGGAACAAGATACACCGAATAGAACCCGTATATCAAATTCCGTTTCGGATATAAATGGACACTTTGTTTGTCTTTTCATGATGTAATGTTTTCAGCCGAAGGTTTGTCTTCCGTAATGTCTCCAGCGTGTACACACCGGTCTTACTGACCTGTGTACTAACGCGTAAGGAATTGTTGGTAGCACTTCTTTTATGAGTGAAAAGTGAAAGCGAAAGAAGGTCGGGTAATCGTGCTTCTGATCATCGCTATCAGTCTTAATAGAGATTCAAAATCACATTTAAACATAATTAAATAATATTTCTTTAAACCACATTCCGTTTAAACATACAATATAAAACGATTTTTCTTTCACTATTAACATTTTCATTCCTACGCAGAACTACTTTGGCGGAAGCATAATACTCCAAACCTTGGGAATGTGATGCGTCTTAGCATAGAGGGGACAATAACGTAGTGACGTCACCATCTATGTATAGAATGTAATGTCTCTGTTGCTTATTCAACAAGCGAATTTTAGTAATTCTGAATAAAGGATTTCATTCATTCTGAATAAAGAACTCAGTAATTCTGAATAATGAATTTAAGCCTATGACACGTTCGCATTAAATATAGTTTTTTTGATTTTAATTTATGAATTTTTCTCCCCAAAGTAAACTTGCAAAAACATCACGATCTGAGACATAACGTTTATTCGGATGCTACGACACTTTGTCGTACTCAATGGCGGCGTTAAGGCGCAGATTCGACATGTGTCGAAAATCTATATATATTTGTTTCGCGGGCTTATCAGCTCTGTTAATTAATAGCTGGCGAATGGTCATTGCAGTATGTATGAGCGGAACGAAGGGAAGTCTGAGAACCAATATTGAATGAATTTGCAAAAAAATGTTCGGTTTTGGGAACATAATAGGTTAATCCCAAAACAAATAATATTTAATTGATAGTGTGTGCTATATTATACTATTTCTGGATATATCAGTATTCATGCGGATTCATATCACACAGCGAAAATCCATTTTTACATATTTTTAATATGTTTGAATATTTGTAACAGTAGAAAGGTCTATTTACGCCAGTAGCTGTCATTATACCTGTATATCTATATATTGTAAGCATGGAAATAAATGTTTTTCATTTATTTGAAAGAGACATTTTGACACAATACAACTGTATCTAAATAACAGTGCATTATGTAAATTTTAGTTATTAATCAAGCTTAGAATGATCATTATTCTGGTCATGTTATTACACAAAACATTTTGTTTGAATATTCATAATGTACTTTTGAAATATTAGGCTGTGTCTGTTCCTTTAGAAAATTGGAAAAATTATTACTTCAACTAAAAACAATAATTATCGTTGATACTGAACAAATAGGACTCCAACCTTGTTATTTAATCATAACATTTGTGAAATGTACATAATCGTTGCTTAAAATAATGATGAAAATGAAGTTTTATCAATGAGAGAACGTCTTGCATCTATGGCAAAAATCAATTTATAATCGGTTTAGTGTTGTAACGGCTCTAATCTTGTGCACACTTGGTCGTCAAGTTAAGTACATGTAACTATTGTTAATCGCACGCTTTCTGTTAAGGTTAATGCTTTAAAAAAGTTTGGTGGATGTCTTTCATGCTGGAGAAAAGTAATATTCACTATTTGACATATGACCGTTCGGTGTGACATTGGCCTTGGACATACAGCTTCATAATAATAATTACATTTGCAATTTATTGCACATTCTTTTAAATGATAAAATATCGTATTTTCTTATAAAGCTTCACACGTATGCACAATTTATATAAGACCTTTCCATGCGGGACGTGGGTATGTCTTTAAGATACATTTAAACTTTGACATCCATCTTAGAATTCTTGATCAGATTTTTATTAACGAACACCGACGTACCATTTATCACTTACACTTCTTCTATTTTGTAAATAGCCTTTAATGACAAATTTAAAACCAGGACAGGGTCTTTGATTAAATGGGTATATATTTATTTAATGATCGTTTAGTTTGTCCTTGATCTTACACATATGGACTTGCCTTTTGCGTGCAAAGCGCCGTCTCATAGTGCTTTCCATGTCTTCTGAGCTATTTGAATATCCAACACATTTAACACCGTACTATGTATCTGGCTATATTGAATACCTATACATGACTTTAACCTTGTACATGAGTCTTACGCGCGACACTGTGCTTCTAACTTTTACAAAATCCTAACAAAATTATGCTTCAGACAATAATTTGAACATTTGTTCGAAATTATACACAGACAGTTCCATCTTTATAGGCCTTCAATAATTCGGGATAAAGTCTAAGGATTTAAACATCATTCAAATATTGAAACGTCGTCTGCTGAATAATATGGCTTTGCTGGAATACATTATGAAAACGATGGGGTATGTCGATATTTGTTTATCTATATAATATAAATATCTCCAAACACTGTTTATCAAATAAAATGATAGCAGCACGAAACTCACCGACATCACAGTTGTTTCCCCGCCAGCCCAGTGCGCACGTACAGCTGTACTCGCCAGGGAAGTTGACGCACGTGGCCCCTTTCTCGCAAGTACTTACATCGCATTCGTCGATATCTTAAACATTTAATATAATATGGGGTACAATTGATTGTAATATTATACATTAAATAAACACATCGGATACAAAACGTGCAATACAAAGTATCTTTGCAGAGTGTTAGTAACTAATAATGGTTTTCTTAAGCGAGTACAATAACATCTATTTCGATTATTCTTAAATAATGATTGTTTAAAATCAATTTTTCAATTATTTAGAATACCAATAGATTCAAATTTTAAATGATATATTCTCCGCATGACTAAACAACTTGTCGCAAAACATATAACTGTTAAACTGTGTTATCATTTGCGATTCTAAAGTTGCCATCGAGGCAGTTATATCCTGTCCATCCCGGAACACAGTTTCACGTGTACGCGTTCAGGCGGTTGTTGCATATGGCACCATGTAGGCAACGGGGCAATGTGCACTCGAAAAACATGTTGCAAACTCAAAATTAATAAACACACAGCATAACATTTGTATATGACACGTGCATTGTTTTCTTATAAAGGCTTTCTTGTAGAGTTGCTCAATACCCCCAAACCCCCATACAAAAAGCAAAAAAAATACAACTTCAGAAACTCGATTAAGAGAGAAATTCGTTTTTATGCACTACTTTTATAACAGTCCACCAAATGTATATATAAAATGACTATTATTGGGATCACCGCTCTGGAACGGTCAATGGAAAGCATTAGGGGTTTTAAACCGGTTTACGGGCCAGTCGAACCTCACGCTTTCTTCAAAATTAATCACCAACCAAATGCGCGTCTTAAATGACTTTAATAGAATGACCAAATATCTTATTATGTGCATACGGTTATACGATTTATCCCATGTGTATGGTAAGCGATTCTTTCCGTTTAGATGTAAAACATAATAGAACAATCATGCTTTTCTTATGTCAATTTCAGTTTGTGTCTTTCCTTTTTATTATAAAAAACTTGTTGTTTAAAATGTGTATCCTATTTATTTATTTAATTGTTATTTTTCGCCGCTCGACTTAACCGTTAAGGGTTTGTCGCGAAACAAAAATACACATTGTGCGTTCATTTCCATGTGTGAAGTTGCCTTCGAGGAAGTTGAATACAGTCCATCCTATATCGTGTACGCGTTCAGGCAGTTTGTGCACGAGACGCCGTTCATGTAAGCGGATGAAGCACGCTCGCAAAAATAGTGCAAGCTCGATATCGCAAAACATACAGCATTACAGAACGGGCTTATTCTCGAGCACTTTTTTGTACAGTTGTTAACTACCCCTAAATAATATAGCAAAGATACATCTCTCAGAAACACCATGAAAGACGTTCTTGCTTTATCCAATACTTTTATGAAATACCACAAAATATGAATATAAAATGAATAAAACTGGAATCACCTCCTTGAAACGGTCAATATCCCCATTTGGGGGATTTAAACCGGTGTAATGGCCGGCCGAACCATGTTGTTCCATTAAAATTAATCACGAAACAAACGCGCGTCAATTACAATTGTATTGAACAGATCAACTATCTTCTTATGTACTTAAGATTATACGGTTATATTACTTAATGAGTTATTTTGTGTGTATCGTATACATGTACATGTCTTTTTTGTTAAGATATAAAAAAAATAGAATGGAAATCAAATGAATAGTTTGAGTTTATGTTTTTTTATGTTTTGTGATTAATGTTGGGCTGTGTCTTATGTTAGCCCTGCTTTTTAAGGCATTGTAAACTAACATGCTTTGGAGAGGAAATAATTAAACTGGATTACTTATGGTTAAACAGTTACGGTTTTACAATTAGGTGTGAAATTTGCCATGAATATAGTAACATGCTGCTTTATAATTATTATCACATTTGCATTTGATTGGAAATTTGTGTTAAGGATGACTTTCTTATAAAACTTTACACTTCTGCAAAAATTATATAAGACCTTTCCATGTCTGATTCTTAAAAATGACTGAGTATATTCCTAAAATAAACATTTAAATTTCCGCATTCACCTTCGCATATGAGATCTAGCTTTACAACACATTTACTGGGAAATTGTTTAAGGGCCTTTTCACGTTTTGGTAAACTGACAAAATAAAAACAAATCGTTTCAGTTATCGCAAATTTTCGTTTTAGTTATGTTATTTGTGAGGAAACAGTAATACTGAAAATTTACCATGCTCTAAAATAGCCAATATATGCATCTTTTGACGATTTAAAAACCTGAAAGTTATAAAACGTTGCAACGCGAAACGATTGAATCATTTGACGAGTTCTGTTGTTGTCGTTATATTTTGTGAAACTACGAGGATTGCTTATATAATGTTTAAAATACTTTCGTAATAACGTGAGCGCGGATGGCCGAGTGGTCTAAATGGTTTATACTTTTACTCCAGGATTCCAGGGGTCAGTGGTTCGAACCCAGCTGAGGGTTACTTTTTTTCTTTTTTAAATTGTATTCTCGATTTGTCAATGGAGCTTTTAATTTCCAATGTTTACAATTATCAATATAAAGCATTTAATGACAAACTTCAAAACATGCACACATCTGTGAAATGGCCCCTTTAAGTAAACACGTTGGATACAAAACAAACATAAGAAAGTTTATCAAATGAAAGGATAGCAACATGAAGCTCACCGTAATCGCAGTTGATTCCCTGCCAGCCCGTTGCGCACGTACACTTGTACCCACCAGCGGAGTTGTCACACCTGGCTCTATTCTTGCAAGTGCTAGCAGCGCATTCGTCGATGTCTGAAACATTATAAAGATAAACACATGGGATATATTTGTTTTTCAGTTCAATTATTAAATGAACACGTTTGATACACAACAAACAATAGAAAGTATATCAAATAAAAGGATAGCATTATGAAACTAACCGTCACCACAGTTGATTCCCTGCCAGCCCGTTGCGCACGTACACTTGTACCCACCAGCGGAGTTGTCGCATCTGGCTCTATTCTTGCAAGTGCTAGCTGCGCATTCGTCGATGTCTTAAACATTATAAAGATAAAACATGGGATATATTTGTTTTTTTTTATATCAATTATTAAATGAACATGTTTGATACAAAACAAACAATAGAAAGTATATCAAATAAAAGGATAGCATAATGAAACTAACCGTCACCACAGTTGGTTCCCTGCCAGCCCGTTGCGCAAGTACAAGTGTACCCACCAGCGGAGTTGTCGCACCTGGCTCCATTCTTGCAAGTGCTAACAGCACATTCGTCGATGTCTTAAACATTATAAAGATAAAAACATGGGATATATTTGTTCTTCATATCAATTATTAAATGAACACGTTGGATACAAAACAAACAATAGAAAGTATATCAAATAAAAGGATAGCATAATGAAACTCACCGTCATCACAGTTGGTTCCCTGCCAGCCCGTTGCGCAAGTACACTTGTACCCACCAGCGGAGTTGTTGCAACTGGCTCTATTCTTGCAAGGACTAGCAGCGCATTCGTCGATGTCTTAAACATTATAAAGATAAACACATGGTTTTCATTTGTTTTTCATATCAATTATTAAATGAACACGTTGGACACAAAACAAACAATAGAAAGTTTATCAAGGATAACAAAATAAAACTCACCGTAATCGCAGTTGATTCCCTGCCAGCCCCTTCGGCACGTACACTTGTACCCACCAGCGGAGTTGTCGCACCTGGCTCTATTCTTGCAAGTGCTAACAGCGCATTCGTCGAAGTCTTAAAAATTATAAAGATAAACACATGGTATATATTTGTTTTTCATATCAATTATTAACGAACACGTTTGATACAAAACAAACAATAGAAAGTATTTCAAATAAAAGGATAGCATTATAAAACTCACCGTCATCACAGTTGGTTCCCTTCCAGCCCGTTGCGCACGTACACTTGTACCCACCAGCAGAGTTGTCGCACCTGGCTCTATTCTTGCAAGTGCTAGCAGCACATTCGTCGATGTCTTAACCATTATATAAATAAACACATTATGTACATGTCTTTTTAATATCACATATTAAATGAACGACTTTGTTACAACACAAACAAAAGAATGTATATCAAATAAAAAGATAGCAACATGAAACTCACCGTATTCACAGTTGGTTCCCTGCCAGCCCGTTGCGCACGTACACTTGTACCCACCAGCGGAGTTGTTGCACCTGGCTCTATTCTTGCAAGGGCTAGCAGCGCATTCGTCGATGTCTTAAACATTATATAAATAAACACATGGGATTTATTTGTTTTTCATATCAATTATTAAATGAACACGTTGGATACAAAACAAACAATAAGAAGTTTATCAAATAAAAGGATAGCATAATGAAACTCACCGTCATCACAGTTGGTTCCCTGCCAGCCCGTTGCGCACGTACACTTGTACCCACCAGCGGAGTTGTCGCACATTGCTCTATTTTTGCAAGTGCTAGCTGCGCATTCGTCGATGTCTTAATTATTATAAAGGTAAACACATGGGTTATATTTGTTTTTCATATCAATTATTAAATGAACACGTTGGACACAAAACAAACAATAGAAAGTTTATCAAGGATAACAAAATGATACTCACCGTCATCACAGTTGATTCCCTGCCAGCCCCTTCGGCACGTACACTTGTACCCACCAGCGGAGTTGTCGCACATGGCTCTATTCTTGCAAGGGCTAGCAGCGCATTCGTCGATGTCTTAAACATTATAAAGATAACACATTGGATATATTTGTTCTTCATATAATTATTAAATGAACATGTTGAATACAAAACAAACAATAGAAAGTATATCAAATAAAATAATAGCAACATGAAACTCACCGTCATCACAGTTGGTTCCCTGCCAGCCCGTTGCGCACGTACACTTGTACCCACCAGCGGAGTTGTTGCACCTGGCTCTATTCTTGCAAGGGCTAGCAGCGCATTCGTCGATGTCTTAAACATTATATAAATAAACACATGGGATTTATTTGTTTTTCATATCAATTATTAAATGAACACGTTGGATACAAAACAAACAAAAAGAAGTTTATCAAATAAAAGGATAGCATAATGAAACTCACCGTCATCACAGTTGATTTCCTGCCAGCCCGTTGCGCACGTACATTTGTACCCACCAGCAGAGTTGTCACACCTGGCTCTATTCTTACAAGTGCTAGCAGCGCATTCGTCGATGTCTTAAACATTATAAAGATAACACATTGGATATATTTGTTCTTCATATAATTATTAAATGAACATGTTGAATACAAAACAAACAATAGAAAGTATATCAAATAAAATAATAGCAACATGAAACTCACCGTCATCACAGTTGGTTCCCTGCCAGCCCGTTGCGCACGTACACTTGTACCCACCAGCGGAGTTGTCGCACCTGGCTCTATTCTTGCAAGTGCTAACAGCGCATTCGTCGATGTCTTAAACATTATAAAGATAACACATTGGATATATTTGTTCTTCATATAATTATTAAATGAACATGTTGAATACAAAACAAACAATAGAAAGTATATCAAATAACATAATAGCAACATGAAACTCACCGTCATCACAGTTGGTTCCCTGCCAGCCCGTTGCGCACGTACACTTGTACCCACCAGCGGAGTTGTTGCACCTGGCTCTATTCTTGCAAGGGCTAGCAGCGCATTCGTCGATGTCTTAAACATTATATAAATAAACACATGGGATTTATTTGTTTTTCATATCAATTATTAAATGAACACGTTGGATACAAAACAAACAATAAGAAGTTTATCAAATAAAAGGATAGCATAATGAAACTCACCGTCATCACAGTTGATTCCCTGCCAGCCCGTTGCGCACGTACATTTGTACCCACCAGCAGAGTTGTCACACCTGGCTCTATTCTTACAAGTGCTAGCAGCGCATTCGTCGATGTCTTAAAAATTATAAAGATAAACACATGGGATATATTTGTTTGTCAAATCAATTATTAAACGAATACGTTTGATACAAAAAACACAATATAAAGTATGTCAAATAAAAGGATAGCATTATGAAACTCACCGTCATCGCAGTTGGTTCCCTGCCAACCCGTTGCGCAAGTACACTTGTACCCACCAGCGGTGTTGTCGCACCTGGCTCTATTCTTGCAAGGGCTAGCAGCGCATTCGTCGATCTCTTAAACATTATATAAATAAACGCATAGTTTACATGTGTTTTTCATATAACTTATTATATGAACACCTTGGTTACAACACAAACAATAGAAAGTATATCAAATAAAAGGATAGCAACATGAAATTCACCGTCATCGCAGTTGGTTCCCTGCCAGCCCGTTGCGCAAGTACACTTGTACCCACCAGCGGTGTTGTCGCACCTGGCTCTATTCTTGCAAGGGCTAGCAGCGCATTCGTCGATGTCTTAAACATTATAAAGATAAACACATGGGATATATGTTTTTCATATTATTTATTCAATTGACACTTTAGATACAAAACAAGCAATAGAAAGTATATCAAATGAAAGGATAGCATTATGAAACTCACCGTCATCACAGTTGGTTCCCTGCCAGCCCGTTGCGCAAGTACATTTGTACCAACCAGCGGTGTTGTCGCACCTGGCTCTATTCTTGCAAGTGCTAGCAGCACATTCGTCGATGTCTTTAATAATAATTGAATACACACATTGGTTACATGTGTTTTGCATATAAAACATTAAACAAACAAGTTGGAAACAAAAAGTTCCATTCAAGGTGTATTTTTTTAAGAATGTTAATAACAGATCATGTTTTTAGGCTAGTAGCAGTTTATTTATTTCGCTTCTTCTTAAATCGTAAATGTAACCAAACATCGTTACGTCTTGGGTGTGGTATTGTATTTTTTACTTTTACCAAGTCCTTGAAAAACTGTGCATCAGACAATAATTTAAACATATGTTGGAAAGTATGAAGGGACAACGCCATCTTTATAAGCATTCAATTACCTCAAGATGTTGACGCACCTAGCTCTATTCTTGCAAGTGATAACAGCGCATTCGTCAATGTCTTAACCATAATATAAATACACACCTTGTTTACATGCACTTTTCATATTTAACATTTAATAAACACGTTTGATACAAAACGTGCCATACAGAGTATTTTGTGTGTGAAGAATATTAATAACTGATAATGTTGTTATGAGGCTGGTTGCAGTATATTAATTTTGCTTTTTAAAACGTAAATGTAACCGACGAACGTTACCGTTGTGCGCGCGGTATCGTATTTTTTTAATACTACCCAATCCTAACAAACTGATGCATTAGACAATAATTTAAACATACGTTCGAAAGTATGCAGAGACAGTGCCATCTGTATAAGGGTTCACTCGCTTCAAGATTAGGCATCAGGATTTTAACAACATACACTGACTGAAACCTCGTCCGCTTTAAAATTTGGCCTGGCCGAAATACATTAAGCAAACGGCGAGAGGCCATGTCAATGAAATTGTAAAAGATACTACTTCGATTTATTTTCAAATAGTTTAACACAATAAATATTATCCACCCCCTGAATTAGGGAAATGAAAATTTCCCAGAAAATGTGTTTTCTCATTAACGGATAGCTATATGAATCTCACCTTCATCACAGTTGGTTCCCTGCCAGCCCGTTGCGCAAGTGCACTTGTACCCACCAGCGGAGTTGTTGCACCTGACTTCATTCTTGCAAGTGCTAACAGCGCATTCGTCGATGTCTTAACCATAATATGAATAAATTCATGAATTGCATGTGTTTTTTCATATTAAACATTCAATTAACACATTAGATAAAACAACGTACCATTCAATGTATTTTTTGTGTGAAGAATGTAAGTAAAAGATATGTTTTTCGTAGGCTAGTAGCAGTATACTTTTTCGCTTCTTCTTAAATCGTAAATGTAACACAAAGTCGTGTGCGTGGTATTGAAATTTTTACTTTTACCAAGTCCTTGAAAAACTGTGCATCAGAAAATAATTTTAACATATGATCGAAAGTATGCAGATACAACGCCATCTTTATAAGCATTCAATTGCCTCAAGATGAGGAATCAGGATTTTAACAGCATACATAGACTGAAACGTCGTCCGCTTAAAAATTTGGTTTTGCCTAAGAATACTTAGATAAAGGTGATGCATGCCATATAAAGGAAACGATATAAGATAATACTTCGATTTAATTTCAAATAGTTTAACACAATACATATTACCCCCCCCTGAAATGGGGTAATGAAAACTTTTTCGAAAATGTGTTTTTCAAATAAAATGATAGCAATATGAATCTCACCTTCATCACAGTTTGTTCCCTGCCAGCCCATTGCGCACATACAGTTGAACCCACCACTAGAGTTGACGCACCTGGCTCCATTCTTACAAGTGCTTACAGCGCATTCGTCGATATCTTAAATAATTAATAAATAAATACAAGTGTTTTTCATATTAATGATTTCTTCTGTGTTATTCGGATTATCAAATTCGGGGTAAACAGTATTTGGTATATTAATATTATTGTGAATATTGAAACAGTCTGCCTCTTCATTTTTGCAATTGAATAATTGTCAGCCTAAATTCATTTAACGGTATAAGCCGTCAGTCCGAAAACCATGATCGGCACCAGGACACCATCATCATCTGTACATGGAATGTCCAAACCAAACATGAGACCAGTAAGGCAGCGCAAGTAATCGCAGAGATTAGGAAATTCAACCTCAACAGACTATGAACAAGCGAATCAAAATTGAATGGTTTTAGGCAGAAGCGGCTTAAGTTCGGTGAGTTACTTCAATTTTCGGAACACGTACGAGCATGAGGATACAGACACATCAAGGGAGTAGCCCTTTTGCTTGCCAAGTCATGCACAGATAATATTAATAAGGACGGAGACGCACTGACCACGGATCATGATAGCCCTTTTCCATACAAAGAAAAGGGAAATCAACATCAGCATAATCCAGGACTTTGCCCCGACAAACTACAGTGAAGAGGAAAAGAATGACAACTTTTACAAAAGACTGACAACTATCATACACGATAGGCCAAAAAGGAACAGCATCATTTTAATCGGTTACTTTAACAGATCGGCGGTGACAACCGAGGATATAAAGAGATAATAAGTAAGTAAGGGCTACGTAAGATGGATCACAACTGTGAGATATTCGCCGACCTGCACATTCGCGACCAACAAGCCGGATTCTAAAATCATGAGATCGTGCACGGATCAGATCGAAACCCCGCGCATCATTCTGCAACCATACATCGGGTGCTTCCCACCCCTTCCATCAGCAGGAGACAACAACTTATTTATAAACTTGGATATTTTATCAAAGCAAATTACCTAAAGAACACTTTTGAAAAAACTTTTGTCATGAATACATTAAAAAAAAATAACATTGAGTTTATTCGTAGCCATAATTAATATTGAGGGCAAATAACTTCAAATGTATTTCTTATACACATGGCTTATATATATATGCTGCGCATGTTTATGCCTGCTTGGAACTACAGTGAGGTTAATATATTACTCTTATTTGTTTAAATTACATTTTTCTATCCATGTAGATATGACATAGTTGTAAAATGTACCTTTACATATTTCGGTATGTACGACATTAAGTATCGTAATACATCGAAATGGTATGCATGTTACTGTCCATCATTTTCGTAGAATGGTTACACCATGTTTAAATTTAAAAACTGCAATTAAACATAGAAATACGGTGAATTTTTTTTTACAGTTCGTCATTATATGCTTTTTGTTTATAAAATATTGCTAAAAACATAATTATTTTTAATTAATTCAAATTATCTTTTTAATTTAAAATAATATATAGATCTATATGTACTTGAAAAAACTAAAATAAATGAAATGAAATTAAATGATGATAAAATCAAGAAAACAGAAAAATTCTTTCTCAAAGAAAAAAGGCATCGAATAAAGTATTGAGGTAGTGTTTAATAAGTAAAATAATGAAGGGCTAAAGTGATCGGTAGCGTGACTTTTCAGATCGCATAGTTTAAACATGTATTAACTAAACGTATCAGTTTTAAGTACATGTATATCCATATAGTGTATTATTGGTACGAGATGACTAATTTAACTTCAGTAAAACAAATATACATGTGCGACACAGCATATAAATGCGGTCTCAAACTTTGGAAAACGCTAGTGTTCACGTAATATCTGTATCGTTAAATTGGACGTATCACGGAATCAATTTGTATTTTTTTAGTTGTTTACGATACATAATCAGAAATTAAACGTTATATGTCATCTAGGTTATATGTACTGATATGGCAAGTTGTTAGAGAAAGCAGTGAATTCTGTGATTAAAATGATAACTGGTAATGCGTATTTTAAATCGTTATAAGGGATGGAAAGTGAAGTATTGAACAACACAAGTATATTTATATTTCAAAAGTTCAAGTCTGGACTGCTCCATCATCGGTCTGTGATAATCGGTCGGATTTAAAAAAAGTTAAATCAATAATTAGATTTTGCAGGTTACTATATTTAAGAGCCAAAGTAGGAAAATGAGAAACATACCTTGACTGACATACACGTCACATAAAACAAGCTGTGTACGAGTTTTCAGCAGTTCAATGCGGATGGAGTTTCCCACAACGGGTTTCTTACAGAACACTCTCAGGACGGCATGGGTACCACTTGATGGGAAAGGTGGGTCGTCTCCTTGAGTCTCATAACAAAGACTCTCATTTGACCACATGGCCATATCTGAGACGTGTGTAAGGTTTGCAACACTTACGCGGTACTGCGACACATTTGCTGCAAAAGAAAAATAGTTTAAGAGTTTTCTGACGGATAATCCTTGTAGTACGCTATGTCGCCGAGTAGTGGGGATATTGTGAGAATGGTAGAGGTTTAAAATACCTCAGAATCATAAGAACTTTACAACAAGTTTAATATTATCCTTTGGAGTTATTTCAAACGTGCAAAGTTATGACAGCAATATCGAACTTTCCAAAACCGGGCTCGAAAAAAGTACTCGCATTGGGTGACATCTCTTGGAATAAGAAAGCGCAAGCGGCTTTAAACATCCATCTTAGACAAGAGACCAGACATTTATGTGGAGGAAATATTGTTTGAAATTTTGAATTGAAAAAACAAACATGTTTTATTGCTCATGTGCCCTACATATTTATAGATCGGAACCTTACACATTGCATGTTGAGGACCATTCAGCAATACTTCCTATGAAGTTCAATAATAAGAATCCTAGTAGTGTAGCAGGAGGTGCCTTTCAACGTTTTATCGCACGATATTATTTTAAATATCGTGCCTTATGTGTGTAACGGAGTGAACTCTTTATATAACTTATAAAGAGGTTCACTAAATGATCACATTTGCAAATTGATGCACTAACCCATAGGTGAGATGTCGTTGTATCGTCTTTGTCAAGTTTCATCGACATTGGTCACAGAAAAACGGCGACGCTGTTTAAAACACCGTTAACAAGACGGACATAGGCCTGTCACTTAAGTTCACCTGCTCCGAATGCATCAGCTGTTTAAACACTTGTCACATAAAGAGTTTGTAAACGCTTTTTTAAATACTGTATCATTTACCTGCATACTTTACGTCAACGTGAAACTCGTTATATGTGAATGTGACATAGTAAGGGAACCACAGTTTCCACCAGGGTTGTCCAGTCTCTAAGTCTGCTTCCAGTGTTGAGCTGCACGTTGTGTTGCTTAAGTCAACGGCCAATTTGGCGTATTTGTGACTGGAGCGATTCAGGTTGGTTGAATGTCGTGCCGTTGTATTAAAATTGCGGGCAATATCAACTGCAAAAACAGATATTACCGTATACGTATATGTTAGTTTACATTAAGAAAATTATAATGATTTTATTCATTTATGATTATTAATTTAATTGCAGGATAATGATTTTATTCATTTATAATTGTTAATTTAATTGCATTAAACTTATTACAAACATTCAAGTGCTTTTGTTTTTATATGTACAAAACATAGTTATCAACTTTATAACTGTCGTACCAATATCTGTGTGTTCTATCTTTGAGGTTATTATAAATTTGACTTACTTATTTTGTTTTGTTACATGTACATTTTTATCGTGTATGATAATGCGTGATTTAAGAGTTTTAATATATATACATGAACATTTCATTCCGAGTAGACGCATCTGCAGTATAGTACACCTTATTTTGCATTTACGTGGCTTTTACGTATGATGGCAACGTATGACAGAAAGGCTGACACATGTTAAAATTGTCTAATTGGCGACCTTTTGGTCGTACCGGTGGGTTTATTTTTCTTTCTTTCGAATTGGCGGATTTGAAGATCGCCAAAACGCCAAAACGCAAGAACGAAAAATATACGTGCCAGAAAGACAAAAAATGCGACAAATGTCCTTATTGTCGTTGTGTCGGGTATATTTATCGTTCGTTCGTGTTGGCGTGGTGGTTGGGGTAAAGGTCGCTATTTATATGACAACACGCTAGAAGCAAGAACGACACAAATGACTTTAAATTTCATGATAATCGTATCAGTGGCTTGTTGTTTATGGGAGCATATTTAACGTTCTTTTTGAGGCGTTTTACGACTTTCTGAAAACCCGCCAATAAGCTAGAGCAATATGGCAGAGATCAGCCCCTATAGAAACGACAATATCTTATATATGCCCCTTGTCTTTAAAGAATTTTCCCCAAAATTTCAAGATAACTTTGGACAAACCTCGAAAGAAAGCCCATTTTAGGCATCGCCAAACAAGTAATTAACAGTTTTAAGACCGTATAAAAAATTATCAGTCAAAATATCAGGACACACATTAAAAATCTCTATTAGAATATATATTTACCGTACTGACAACCTGGTCCGAACATCCCTTGTGCGCATCCGTTTGGGCATGTCCCGTTCTTACCGCATGGCCAGCCTGTGAAGAGTGCGATGCAAACATTTTAGAAGCAATCAATTGTAAGAACAAACAAACTCAAGCTTCATGAGCATTTGAATACTTTCAGTATCGACACGATCATTTAGATTATATAGTATTGCGTTCATCTACGCTTTCCGGACACTCTTGTTTAAGTGGTCAAGGTCATCATTATTTACACAGCCCTAAGCACCAAAGCTTAACTCGCAAGACTATAATAGCAATATAACAGAACCAGCGATTTTCAAAATCAACACCGGTTAGACGCATCGGAAGGCTAAACGAAACTTGAAACAAAATCAGCGACTTATTCCACTAAAGAAAAATTTATTCAAGTCTTTGTCCATGGTGCTTGATCTGTTTGTGAAACCAAATAACACAAAAACGATTTACCGGATTTATTTTCAATTGTGTAAATTATATGCTGCGAAAAAAAATGTCTGACATACCCAAAAAACTATGAAAAACGTAAACAATACAACTAATAAGTAATGAAATCCCATTCCACAAAGGATCATACCACACCGATTTTCAAGTATTTTTCATAAAAAGTAACCGGGCCGGCTATCTCAGTCTTAGAACCCTAGATTATAAATATTCAAATCCCCGACCCGGCGACATAACCTGTGTGGGCACTGGTCATGGTATTTATACGACTATGCTCCCCTACCTTTGATTCAAGTTAGTTGCCCGTTTCTTGGATTGGTGGGTGCATTTAGAACTGATAACACAGTTGTCCAAGGAAAACAAGCGAGTAGGTAAACTTACTGCCGAGATATTCCAGTAAAAAACAACAAAACAATCCACTCTCACACACACGCACGCACGCAGACACACTAAACAATGAATACAATCGGTTATTGTACATAACTTGAAATTACCCTTTTTGAATAAGGGACTGTAAAATCGCAACTTTCTTAAAAATTCCTTTTATTTCAGAATCAAACTCGTAAAGGATTGCTTAGTTTAATAATAACACCGGGCTGGTTGCTGTTTCTTTTATCAGACTACATACTGACGAAGAATAACTAAAGAATTATGAGAACAAAATACTGAAATCTACTTACCAGAGACGTACAACATCCAGGCACCACACAGCGCAAGTACTAGGAGCCCGTGATATTTCATATATAAATATAAAGATAAATACCGACTTAACTCAGTATTAAATTGTATTACAGATTAAGTTAATGCATATCACAAGAAAAACAAAAGGACATCTGTTGTTTAACAAGCTCTTTCGCTAGCAACGCCAACAGATGTGTTAATTAGCCTATCAGAAGCCCCAGGAAAGTTGTTTGCAAAATTTTAAGGTTCAACAACATGAAATCTACTGCAGAAGGAAGAAAAGTATCTAGATTACTCAAAACATAATTGTTTTGTCGCTGCATCGAAGTGTCTCTTGAATCGTACATGTTGAAGTAGTGCTTTTACAAAACTGATAGAAAGGCCAACCAAACCCAAACTCGGTCGAGAGAGCCATACAATATTATATAGAAGTGAACAACTAAGTGCGTATGTGCTGTTGGTTATCAGATGAGTTTTTATATTAATAGAACATTTACTCCTGATCACTGTTAGGATTTAGAATGTTTTCGATGAAATCAGTCATGGTGTCAACCCATTGCATATTTATACAAAAGATTTACTGATATATCATCCAAATGAGAATTTAACAAAGCCATTTAACTAATTAGTTATTTATAGTCCGTTTAGTAGTAAACTGTTTTAAAATCATATACAATGTTTAATCTCAGAATAGTTGAATACTCATTTGCATGTTGAAACGAGAACTGAAGCGAATCATGATGTTCATAAACAGTTGATATAAAAGGCGCTTTAACACTAAACTAAATTAAATACAAACAATATTGTGTTCCATACATCATGTTGGTGCGTAGGCAGAAATGAAAGTTTGTCATTACATTTAATAATTTCTTGATATCGACTGCTTTAGATATTGCACGATAAAATTATTGCACTGTGTATTTTTTGTCAGATTCTTCAAAGTTGGTTGATACATTAAGTAGTACATTTGTTTGTTTTTCAGGTACGTAAAAAACTAATGTACATAAGCGGATATCCAATTTTATTTTCAAAGGGATGTCTTGCAGGACATGGTTTTACCGTCAACACATTGTATATACAAATACAGCTAGGGGCAAAGATATTTCAATAATCGAAAAGACCAATGTGACAGCGAAAACCTTGATAAGAAAGCCAAGTTGAGTGTCTCCTAAGAATCGTTTTATGTGACGGTCTTGATATTTGGTCGTTTAACATGCACGAAACTTCAGTAATAACTCCAATTTGACTATCCTTTCACACTAAATCACATTTGAATGTTGATAACCGTTCCACCCACTTTTTATGTTAAGTTTCAATGAAGTTTGCTGACAGATACTGAATCTGTAAAATAATAATTTATTTAAAAAAAAATACTTCGAAAGCTATCTAGTACATTAAAAATACTATTGATAATTGAATTTGAAGTCCTCTTGAAACTTAATAGCGTATAAATGTCTATCAGACTTGCCCGTAAAAACGTCTTTTTATTGGCTATCCAATTGTTGTCGATGATTACCGGATCCGTAGGAGCTCTACATTTCTGCGGGTCGTTGCCGCGATCATCTACGAAAATAGCTGCGGAGATAATTTAAAATAATTTTTTAAACGAGAGATCTCAAAACATTTCTGAATAGATACAGATTCAGTATCGTTAAGGCTTCGTGTAAAGCGCTACATAAGTACAATAAATTGTGATACAGTGAATACAAATTTTCCAAACACTAGCAGATGATCGTTCCTACAGCTTTTTGGCAAAGCTTTTAAGAAATTGACTTAGGTTGCCGTTTAAAATTAACACACGCACATACTTTAGTAATTAATATCTCGTAAAAGCGCTTTTTTTGCCTTTGGCAGTAGCAGTTTACAAACATTCTGGTTGAATGCAAATATTTAACGTTGTATAATCTGGATATAGTTAAACAAGTTATACATTTCAAGCGCACTTTTCTTTACGAGGCAGCTTTTAAGACAAATTCCTAACACAACAAATTGGTAGAACAAAATATATATTTAATGAACATAAAATCAATCTGTGAACCATAAAAATGCATATGCATCAAAAAAGTATTGACATGTAATCTTACTATCAAGAAAATAAACATGGGTCACAAAGTAATAATAAAATTATATAAAATATTTAGGGCTTAATAACAATTGAAACACAGAATGGTGTACAGACCTACTGCTATGATGCTAAAGCTAAGATAACATCACCACAGCTGAATTCTTTTTTAAGATTTATTTTAAAAAGTGGTGCGCTGCTTTTATCAATCAAAGCCCTCTTGGATTGTTTGTTCTTGGGCAGCTTGTAGGTGAAGTACCTTTGGCCATTATTGGGCCCAATCTTCATCACAGTCCGTATGGTACACGGCTTCCCGCGACCTGCATATATGGGAAACTGCTCATCTGCCCACTGCAAACAATACTGATTCAATATATTGGTAGCAAAACAATGCCATTGACAACATACAATCAATTTTTGTAGTACATGCTGCTATTTATTTATTGCATTTATGTGGTTTACGGAAAAGTATCAGGGTTTTAAACGTTGTAATTCACTGTTCATAGCAGTGAATATCAGATATCTATTCATTCTGAAATGACGTTGTTACTTCGATGTCACAACATTATTATTCCCGCGTTATTCTCCAGGTGAAACCTTCAAAATGTAAACACCTAAGAGTGGGAACACCATAGAATAAAAATCAATTGATTGATATCAGTAGAAAATCAATTTAAATTCACTTGTGATCATATAGAAAAATTAATTTCATTTCAGACTTGTGAATTTATTCGGTACTCTACCGACACCTACAACTATTCTGTGTCTTTAACACCTTCATACCAGGGTGATGACATAATTGAGGTTCAATTTAATTGCTTGATGCCTAAGTAAATTATTTTATGCAGCCTGGTTGAGCAAAAGTTTGACTCAGTAAATTTTTTTTTAAGGGATATACATATATTCAGAAGTACACTTTGTTAAATTTTAACCATGAATCATAGTGTTTATTGACAAGTTGTTGGTAATGTACTACCACTGGTGAAATATATATGCTAGGCAAATATATAAAGAAGTATTTTTTCTTATATTTAATGCAAGAACACTTGATAAAGGCCTAGCACAAACGCAATGGGCGATTATAAACAATTTACACCCAAGTCTCATTTGTCTTTGTTATTATTACAATCATTGTTTTATGAAAAGTTATGTGTATTCCATCGATGATTTTTTTTTATATATATTTTCAAAAGATTTTCTGTATATTTTTTATTTGTTCAATTGTTGTTGTAACATATGTATATAAAAATTGTAACACCCCCTTAGGTGTTTAAATTCGCATGCATCAGAACTGGACCAAATAATTGTTCATGACAATAAAGAACTCAAAATGATAACAAACCTTAACGTAATTGCATGTGCGCACATTGCAGGTGAAGAAACATCTTCCATTGTTCTGACCTTCCTTCCTTATTTCCTTCATGCTAACTTCTTCTGGTGTGTTGGACATGATGGTATAGTACAATCTGATTCTAGACCTGAGGATTGCTAGTATGTTCAGCAGCTGTTGATCTTCCATTTACTGCACCTTTGCTTTTGATGTTTGGTTGAAGAGCTGCCAGCACATGTGCTTGATTCTGTAGGGATGCCTGTTTTTGTCTTAAATTGTGCAGATTATTTATCTGCCCTTCACTTACATCAATTGCGAACTTCCGTATTTGTGTGTTTAATTCTGAGCTTTAAGTATCTGAAGACGTTCTTTTGTTGTCTTAATGAGCATCTTTGACATTACTTGATAACAACACACCGGTAGAAACATTTTTACTTTGTCCGCTTGCAGAAGGTGGTGAACAGGATGACTTCTAAGATGGTTTAGCATTCAGAAAAGCACTGCAGGATAAACTGGTTTTAGATATTGATCAATATGCAATGTGTGCATGTCCATGCAGTATGATCAGACATGATGACATCACTACCTGTTTTAACCCAACACAGCAGACTGTGCTTTGATTGGAGCTTTCTAAAGAGAGCAGCAGTAAAGAATTGATTGGAAAGCTTGAATAAAATTTTCTTGACAGTCTGGACAAGCTGTTTTATGGTTAAATTTGGCATTTAACCTACCTTTAAGTGCAATCTGGAACCTTTTAGGTACATACCTTAGCCGCCTTCTCATGTTTGTCATTTCTGAAAGATTATTTTTTATGTTGCATGATGAATAACAGAGTTTTGGTCGAAATAAGCATGTAGGGGTACCGGTGTTACGTTAGTGTAAACATATTGTAAAATCCATCATCACGTGGCAAAGTTACTACTGAGACATGACTTTTAAAGCTATTTTATTGCCCAATTTAACATATGACCTCTAAGTTTGACCTTGAACTTTGAGAAAGAGATACCGGTGTTATACGTGACACATGTGTAGCAAGTAAATATATTAAACTTAAACCAGAATTATTTTTTTGCACATCAGGATGCGGAGACAGACAGTAGTGGTGCTGCTTCATGAAAAACAACTACTCAATCTATTGTTAGGTCATATGAGTGTAACCTCTGGTTTCATCTTCAAGGAACACATGTTCAACTTAAAAAAAAATATAAATATACAACCAAATAATAAAAACGTGGATCTACTTCTGTTTCAGGAATATGTGTGTCTATCAAATCACTCAACAATGAGAAAGGTTTGTGTTGAAACGCTTCATTATTCTGTTTGAGACTACTTTGTAAACTAAAGTTATTTTATTTTAATTTTAAACTCAAAACATTTTTTATGTAAGAACATGTGTTAATAAATACAACAACAACAATAATTTCTTTAAAACTTTAATATTTTTTTTAGTATGAAAAATAGTTGCTTATAGGCTTGCAAATATTTTAAAGATAGAAACAGTACAACATTGCCAAACATGCAATGCCTCTGCTTGCTCAATTCGTTAGTCTGGCACTGTTCACGGTTATAAGTAACCCGGTCACTGTCATCACCAAGGCGAAAAATAATAACCCTTTCCTCACATTGACCACATTGACGTTATCCATACACCTTGTAGTATGGAGCCAAGGGATTTCAATTTCTTCTGCCCTGAAACAAATTTTAAGTATTTCTAAGCCCCCCCCCCCCCTCACCACAAAAAAAGAAAATAATACCCACAATCTAGAATATTGAACCCTTGCGTATTGGTTCTCTATAAATGTTTGATGGCCCTTATCATTTGATTATCCATACACTTGGGTCCAATATAAATTGCATTTCCTCAGCTGAGAGCAAAAATTATAATGGTAGAGTTTTTCGTTGATGGGCCAGTCACAATTACAAAGTGTAATATAAAGTTATTATTCAAATTACTCTACAATTTCCATTACATAACATCCATAAAGGACTATGTTCATGTGTATGCAACAAACACATCAACACATCAGACAGGTAAAAGAAATAACTGGCAGAACAAATCTAGAGAATGTACCGTAGCATGCAACTTGCCTTCAATGAGCTCTTTCCTTTATAAAGTATGAATACCCATACTATATAGGAGATTTTTGTAAAGTCCCTGGTCATCTTCAGGAGGTGATGAATATGCTCATCTTTCAACTCACTGATCTGTAGCAAGAAATGGGTCTTTTTACATATGCATCCACTAAGATCCATACCAGCCTGACATATTGCACAGGCTAGTTAGGATCTACGCTCTCCGAAATACCATTATCAAAGCTTTTGTGGTCTCGTTAGTGGACGCGGAAGCGCAGGTTGGTCTTGAGCTACTCTATCAGTATATGGTCATTTTCCCAAGATATGGGGCCAATGATTTTTAAGGTAAGTTATTACCCAAGTCTGATCAAATGTTCATGTCACCCAATACAAGTGCTTGATTATCTCTTAGACGTATGTATCTCCAATCAATTCAAATGAAACTCCAAATAAAAAAGATAATTATTCACTTGACATTTATGATAATGCTCTTCGACAAAAATATAGCAATCATATGCTCAAAATGATGGCATTCTTAAAGATAGGGATGTAAATAAAAATTATGATAATTATATTTTGGTTGGAAATTTTCTGCATGGGTTGAGTCAACGTTTGGTTTGTGCTTTCTTCCATGAAAACGATCTAAACAATTGCAAGAAAGCTCTGAATATAAGGATTAAATGTGCATTCACAGTAAATTAGTTGAACCCTTACAACACAATATTGAATCCCACTCTGCCGTCCAACTATTACTTAAAATTAAGACATGTGTCTATAAGTCACGGATGCCTCTAAATTCCAATCTTATCTCAAAAACTCACTTTTGGTCAAAAACAGTAACAGTTACACGTAGGACAGGCTGTTTTATGACCAAAGTTGACCTTTGAACTATAAAAATGACCTTGACCTTTGAGGTTGGAAGACAAGTGTAGCCAAGCACTGTATTGTCGTTTGATTGTTTGCAGTTGAGCCAAATCAATAAATATATTATTGCAAAGTTATACATGACGGACACAGAAATTATAGAACTGTTTTATAGCCAATTTTGAATTTGAAAGGCAATAATTTTTAAATGCTTGTTTGGCTCTAATTGCTTCTTAAACTTGGCCTTCATTTAATTGTTATTAGCCTTTTCATTAAGTTTGGTGACAATCAGATGAAAACTGCTCAAGTTAGAGAGCTAATACCAAAACGTGCCAAGGACTGACAGACAGTGAGTAAATTAAATGACTCCCTTTAGGTGCATAAAACAAGTTGGTAACTATTAATCGCACAGTTTCTATACATGCTTTACAGGTGATTCCTCTGGAGTAAATCAAGCATGCGCAATACATTTTAACCAAGCCTACACTCAGTATATATTCCACTCCCAATAAACTTGTTTGACCTTAAAAATTATTCAATGTAATTCTTCCACAGGATATATTTCTCAGTGTAAAATAAATGTCATTTTCTTTGAGTATAACTAACAAACATATTAAGCCTACATTGGATTATGTTCAGTGGACAGGTGCTTAAAGGGATCAAATATGGTATGTTTTTTACAAACACTAATTAAGCTTTGGATGTGAAGTTTGGAACCTTTAAAGCGAGCGTTTATTTACCATATAAGATACCTTTGAGGATGGTCTAATTCCACTGTCAAACAAAGCCTGAAAACTGAACATGAATAGATTATCAAAGGGTTTTCAGCCAATCAATTAATTGTGCAACCATGTTCAGTTGTTAACTGCAGTTATTAAAACCTAACAACCCATAATTGGACACAAGTCAACCGATTAACACTTAAAATCATGTTCAAGTAAACATATACTACACGTGCATATATTATACAATATGAGATATATGCAGAGGGGTGAGTGCATGATTTCACTAAAGATATTTGTTGGAATAAGGCCCCTAAACAATAATTATTCATGCTGCATGCAATAACGAAAAGCTTTAATGAGATATTACTCAGTTTTGTATCCAGTAGGGATAAATATAAATTTACACAGACAAAGTCCTCTCTTTTCTGATATATTTCGCCTAATTAGGCTTTTTCAAAATTTGTTTTAACAAATTAACTACATTTTCTTTCTATTTCTCAACACAAACAAGTATATAATGACGTCAAAAAACAACTAAACAGGAAATGACGTCATGACGTTAAAACGGCAGTGACGCTATTTAGCGCCAGAAACACATGCATGTAAAATTCACTGTCACAGTAATAATGATAATGAAAATATAAATATTCCTATACTGAGATAATTAATTATACACTAATTATTAAAACATAGATAATAATTATAATAATAATAATAATAATAATCATAATAATAATACAAAAAATAAATATAAATAATAAAAAAATGTGATCAATAATTGTATTAAAATGTCATTAATATAGTATAATGACAAGTATCATTATTATAAAAAAACATATATTTTACTATTTGCAAAAAATACAACAAATGATTAAAGTAATTAAATTAATTAAAACGGAATTTATTTTAATAATAAATCAATTTTCAAAATAATAATTATACTACTGCTTAAAATGATAATACATGTTTGTGTTATAATACTAACTATAATAACTATTTTATTAATAATAATTATAATAAAAATAATAATATAATTATACCAGTAATAATAAATATATTACCAAAACGTCATTGTTTGTGTTGAGAAATAGAAAGAAAATGTAGTTAATTTGTTAAAACAAACTTTGAAAAAGCCTAATTAGGTTTAATGAGATATATTCTTGTTAAGTTGATCAGGAAGTGTAACGTGAAGAAAACTTATTGGCACTTATCAGCCCATCAAAAGTCTCTTCAGCCACGTTTACCAAGAGGATTCATAGAAGTAGTACTTAAAACATGAAACTGAAAATCAGATTGAAACAATCCCCATTTGTGATTTCAAGGTACAGAGTTAATAAAAGATAAATGTTGGTTCTGGAGCATTTACTTTTGACAAAAATTTTGAAAGCCATCACTGACAGCAATCATCTAGTCATGTTTTGATTTGGTATCACTAAACTTGTTTGACCTTAGAAACAACTTAATGTAATTCTTCCACAGGATATATTTCTCAGTGTAAAATAAATGTGATTTTCTTTGATTATAACTAACAAGCATATTTAGCCTACAGTGGATTATGTTCAGTGGACAGGTGCTTAAAAAAGGTTCAAATATGGAATGTATATTTACAAACATACTGAACTATACTTATTCTTGCTGCATGCCATAACGAAAAGCTTTAATGAGATGTATTCTTGTTAAGTTGATCAGGAAGTGTAAAGTGAAGAAAACTCATTGGCACTTATCAGCCCATCAGAAGTCTCTTCAGCCACGTTCACCAAGAGGATTCATATAAGTGTCATGTATTGATGTTTTAATTTGGTATCGATTACGACTCAATACACAGTTAAAATCCTAGTAATTATTATGACGTTAAAGGGGTTATTTGATCAAAACTTAAGTTCAATCATGGCAATCTCAATTAAAATCATAAATCATTATTTATTGGTTTGAAATGTCTTTCACTATTATAATTGACTTCAATAAATTTTCCATCAGGATCATGATATCAGATTGAATTGCAATGTAACAAAGGGTAACACATAGTACAGTTGGTACTTGTAAATTTGTATTAAGGCCTTAAAACAAATATTAATACAACCAGATGTTGGTTGTGAAGATAGCAACTTTCATTTAATTTTTAGTCAAATGGGAGACAAGTGCAATTATGTCTGTATTTGAATTGAACATATTTTAACTTGACTTAGGATCATTCGTCTTTTGTGACAAAATCAAAATATACATTTTCCTCTTTGATGTTTGATTTATTATCAAACGTTGTCATATAAACATGTGCATCTTCATTACAGAAAATTTATCAAAGCATTTACGGTAAACCCTTATTCATGTTCTCCTTCTGTATCATAGCAAAGTTGCACAATTTTAAAACTCTCAACCAAACATTCCCCAAGGCTGATTCATTAGGATCAAATTTCTTGAATTTTCTTACTTAGGGACAACCAGCTTTAGTCTTCAGATTTATCAGTCAAAATAATTATTCCAAATTGATGTTATGACACAAAGAAAAGCATAATTTATTACATATTTGAAATATATTATTCATTTAAAATGAATTCAATTTAAACATAATAATAAATGCGTCACTATCAAAAATAATTTAAAGCATGCTAAAACATCACTTCGCATCAAAGAAAAAGATGTTTATTTATTTATAAAAAAACTGAATTAGTGGACGCATGAAAGACAATCTGTGTCTTTTTAGCAATCTAGATAAATCCAGTTACTAGTATTACAAAATGGGGAGTACATTATACATGTACTGTGCACTTAACGACACATGACATTTCCTGTAAAACGCTAATGAAGTAAAGCTGTATCGTTAACGTTTACTTCGGTAAGGTAGAATTGTAAGGGTTAGCGCTAATTGTTAATTAATTTATTACCAATTGTTTGAATTGGGGTTCTCAGGGATTATACAGATTATACATTATGATCTTCTTTTACTTATTATTACCCATAATGTTCACGGCTTCTCTAATTGGTGCTGATACAGAGAAGATTGTTGTCAGCTTTGCCATGATTGTAATTGAAGAAGATTAATTTGAAATTGGATTCCTTGCTTCAAACAATCGTTAACGGTCATTTAGCCCCACTATTCCACTAATCATATCGATGAATTAATTAATTTGCATTCAATAGGAAGGGCCAGGGACTATAACCTCATAACAATGGACAAGTTAGTGGTATGCTATAAACAGGGCCCACTTCCTGCAAATGACTCCCGTGTAGCCACCCTATCCGCACTGCGAATTATAGCGTACAAGTATCACAAACAAATTGGAAAATGACTAACTCAGATTCCTTTTGTTTTCAAAATCAGCGAATAAAAGTATTGACGAAATCGTCATTTTGAAAAACTATGATATTGTATGCTGACAAAAATAAATGATTTCACAACAATCATTTTCAACTAAAGCTAACCCAGCTGCTAAAGAACTTTTGAGAACTCATGTATGGTCAAAATGTAATGTTTTATGATAACCATAGCAAACACTTTATTAATTACTCAACTCAAATAATAAATGTGTAAAATGTTCATATACTAATAAATAAAAAAAATAACCGCACTTGATTGGAATTCATTCACAGAACAAATCTCTTATTGCGACCTTGACCTTTGAGCTAGGGTTTAGGAGACAGTTAAACACATGATATGATGTTTCCTCAAAGTGAATACTTTGTGTATATTATGTTAAAACTGCAAAAGACAGAGTATCCCCTGACAACAGTGCATTGTTGTAGAAAATTTGTGATTGCATTTTTCAGAAAAACAAGAGCGTTGTCTCAGACATTACAGCATTTCTTTATTGGGTTAACGTTTTCACAGTAAGAACTTCATCAATATAGCTACATGTAACACACTTTTTGAGTTATCGCAGGACCCGGATTTTAGTTTCGATGGCAAACAAAACGCTATACACAGGGCAATTACATAAAACCAGTTTTTTTCAATATTTAAATTCTTAAATTAACTTTAAATAATTGTGCTATACCAAGCTATACCAACATATACCATTTCAGAAAAAATCCCCCAAGAGAACTCTATTTTTATAAACAGTGACCTTGATCTTGACCCAATTGATCCAAAATGGAATCCCACCTTGGTATACATGTAAGCAACCTACATACAACTGTTGAGCACAATATCTCAACCCATATTCAAGTTATGCAGAAATTAGCGCTTTCTCTATTTACTAACCGTGACATTGACCTTCACCCGCCCGGCCACAAATGAACACCCATGCAGGGTCTTCATTATCATTAGCAACTTTATGTGAGGCAAGTTTGGTATAATTGCTGCACGGTACAGAGGGTGATAATATCAGCATGTAGAATCTACAAATGATTCAGAAGATACTTACTTCACTTGGTAAAGATCTGCAAAACTGACTCGCTCAGGGGACCTTCTATTCCTGCCAAGGATGCGAGTGCTGTCTTCATCCTGAAAATTCATATCTAGCCTCGCTCTGGGAAATATTTGTTTAATGCATGTGCGAAAAGAGTTGTCCTACATAAGCCTATGCAGTCCACACAAACTTATTGGGGACAAAACTTTCTGATTTTATGTATTTTTTAAGGGAAGTCTCTTCCAAACGAAAAATCCATTTAAGTCGGAAAGAGATGTCGCTGATTAGCCTGTGCGGACTGTGCATTAAGCCATGTTTTCAAAGAACGAGGCTTACATATATTTTTGTATCCATTCATGGATATTCACTGTGTTGACCATTCTGACTTTCCAATCGTAGAAAAATAGAAGAAAATGCAAATTTAAAGCTAGAAAATTGCTTTGTTTGTTCATCCAAATAATATGTTATGACTATTAAATCGCCATGTACATGTAAGCGTACTCATTAAGTTATGAAAAACAAGGATCAAAAATAGAAAGCAAACTAACAAATCCATGACAGCCCTAAAGTGGCTCAATATAAATGGTAATCCACTTGTCCAGAAGAACAAAAATGGTAAGTGACAGGTAAAAAAAGTTGCTAAATGGACCGGAAGTGAATAAACTAGCAAATTCCAGTAATTTGTCTTGCATTAATAAACAACACTTGATGTTGAAATTTAATCAATAAAGCATTAAGTATGTAGATACAAACTATATTGTCCTGTAAACAAGGCAGACAAATCGCATAATTTTATTAACACAACTTTTTCTGTTAGTTCCCTTATATTCTATTCAACAACATCATTTTCGCTTGTGGTTTATTTCAATCAGATAAAGTAAAGGAAAACTTTTAAATCAAGTTTCATCATTCAAAGTTTGATTCATTAATGTAGCCTATAGACTGGTTACACGGTTTTCTATGATTTGACCTGGTGACCTTAATTTTGAACACACTTTACTCATATTAGAAAACGGCCTTGATATAATTTTAATAAACATTCAGAGGTTCATCGAGATTGAGTAATTTATGAGGCAACTACAGTTGTTATCAGGTATTTGACGATCTTGCATTTTAAGACATCCTATTCAGCGATTGTTTTTTAACAATTGGGAAATGAACCAGTACAGCACCAACTGGGAAAAATTTATGGAGAAAAAAACTGAAATTGTGAAAAATTGCGTCGTTTAATAATCAGATTGGAACGATGGGTCTTTTCAATTGCTTGGTACTAAATGGCACTTTTGTTTATTTGTTCAATCTCAGATAATGCACTTTTGGAACAAAATTGATGCAACTTTCCATTTGTTTTTGGATTTTTCAGACTGCAATTGGGATTTGTATTCAATTTTTTCTCCATTGGGAAAGTACATTTTACATGTATTTTACAAAGAAGGAAAAAATCGCTGCGTTTTAAAACCAATGACTGACATAATGTTAATATTTCGACATGTCTGTGGTCTTGCAAATTTATTATTTACTATTTTCTAATGGTGAGGTTAACTGAGAGGTGATAGTTGCTAGCTCAATCCTCAAAGTCTGAAAGATAAAATTTTTTTTTTTAACTCGTGACAAACATGACAGACATAGAAAAAGCATTTATGAACATACATTTTTATGTTGTTTATTGTAACTTATTTTTATCAATATATTACAATTTAACACATATAAAAATCGTGCATACTCTCTTTAAGCTTGTGATCTAGTCTTAGACCTGTCATGACCCACATTCAGTCATGGTCATCATTTTGTCAAGATAACATAAGGACCAATTTTCATCAATTGGGTCATAAAAGTGGCCTCTAGAATGATAACAAGTTCTTTCAAGATTTGACCTGGTGACCAGGTTTTTGGATGCACATGACTTTGGTTTAAACTTTGCCTTTATATTGAAAAAAAAACATCATGGGGGCCAAGTTTCATAAAGCTTGAGTTATAAACGTGGCCTCTTAAGAGTCGTAATAAGGGTTTTCTAATATTTTATGTGAATACATAGTTTTTAGACGCACATGACCCATATTGTAGCTCGTTCTGGTAAATGTCAATATATCCACTCTGACCATGTTTCTACAATGATCGAGTTATAAATGTGGACTCTTATGTGTTAGCCAGGTTTTTAAAAGCATTGACCTTGTGACTTAGGTTTTTGACGTACCTAATCCAGTATCAACTCAATCTTTGATATTGCCTAAATAAACATTCTTACCAAGTTTCGTTAAGAGTGTTAACAAGGCTTGTTTTATGATTTGAATTATGAAAAAGTGTTTTATTGCTCCTAACTGGGATTTTGATCCTTTTTTGAATATAATATTTGTATGTATAATCTAAAAGTAGGCAAACACTCTTGATATTAATCATCAATGCACAATTGTGAAACATACATGTGGTTAAACGGGTCGATAAAAATAATGCCTCAGAAGAGCTTAAGAAATGAACTTACAGACGACCTTCTTTACTTAGACTGGTTCATCATTCAATCTTCATGTCAAGAAGACGATTTGAAACAAGAGATGTTTAATAAAATTGTGTTTTAAACTTGTTTCGAATAGATCACAAACGCTGTTCGGGACATCTCAGCTCCTTAAGGTCTCTGTACTCAGCCGGGCAACCAAGAGCCTTTTGTCCTATTATCTTAATCCAGAATTTTTTACCCACTATTTTGAGAATGGTGCCAGGTTTCTCAGGATTACTGAAAATCTTTGCGTTTTGACTAATATTTGATATTAGTGTTGTTGTTGTCGTTTTGCTAACAAATGCTTTAAAATTGAGAATAAAAGTGTTTTCACTATTGAATTTACTAAGGTTTAACTTATATAGCTAGATGGAAGATGAACTAAATGTTTAGATTTAAAACAATGATTATTTTGTGTGTGTTTATCTTCAATTGGCAAAGTTGAGGTCCCATAATATATAGTATATATATACTTTTTTAATTGGGAATTTGGTCAAATACCTTCCCCATATTCTAACAAAAAAGCACTGTTATCATTTACGGATTTATTTAAAACATGATCTTGTATTATTTAAGAATACACTGCAGGTTTTTGGCGACAAATAGATAGATAGATAGATAGATTTATTTCGGCAAGGAATGCATACAAGGGCATTTACAACATGTACAAAATATAAAATATAACATACATGAAAATAAATATACCATTACATACATACCAACACCAAGGATAACACAAAAATGGGTAAACCCATATTTCCATTGTGGTCCTTTGAGCTGGTGGCATGACATAGAGTGGCACTTAAATATTAAACAAAATTACATCAATAAAATGACCAACATAATTTAAATAAATATATTAAATACTATGCATGTATATCACAGACCATTTTGATACTTAAGATATCACAGATATCATTATTAATTATGAGATCCTAAAAATACACTATTAAAAAATGTGTAAGAAATAAATTAGATATCACAGATAGCATCATTTATTACACCATCCTAAAATACATAGAATAAAAAATGGAGAATGCATAACATTTTTGAAAGATAGGATCAATTTTGATAAAAATTGCTGACTAAAACTGATTCCTTAAGCCGAAAAAACAAACAATACACATAAAAAATTACAGATTTTCTAATAAATAATTTTTTAAAGATGACTTAAAAACAGGCAATCTGTCAATCTGTGTAATACTGGAGGGTAAATTGTTCCATAATGAGCATCCCGTGTAACAAAAGGACTTTGACCCGAAACCTTTGACCCTGGGGACAGCAAAAGCACCTTTTTGAGTTGACCTGGTCCTGTATGAATGAATAGAGGCCTGCGGGATAAAATGTTCTCCCATATAGTCAGGGGCCAAACCATTTTGAATCTTAAAAACATGGCCAAGAACAATCTGGTCTACACGTTTATTGACTGGTAGCCAGTTGAGCAAACGAAAATGTTCTGGCCCAATGTGTGCCCTTGCATCGAGACCTAGAACGAACCGCATTAACTTATTCTGGGTGGTTTGGAGCTTATTTTGTAACATTTTTGTGAGACTATGGTACCATATAGAGCAAGCATAATCAAAATGACATTGGATTAAAGACATGACAAGAAGTTTCTTGGTTTGCTGAGTGAGATATTCTTTTTTTCTATATAGATATTTTAACCTGGAGTTGGCCTTCTGAATGACTGAACGAGCCATGGTATCAAAGGACAAAGTTTGATCCAATGTAGCCCCTAGGTATTTGACTGAAGATGTAGATTCAATAATGGTACCATTACAAGAAATATCAAGAGAAGAGTTTGACCTGATTTTATGCCTAGAACCAAATAGAATAGACTCCGTCTTACCTAAATGCAGAGACAACTTATTGTCAACCAACCACTGACTAACCAGATGCAAATCTTCTTTCAATAACCTTTCAATATCAGATTTAGACTTACCAGACACCAGAATACCTGAGTCATCTGCATATAGGAGGAGCTTATTTTTAACCACAGCAGACATATCATTAACATAGATAAGGAAGAGCAGGGGACCTAGAATTGACCCTTGTGGAACTCCACATGATATTGGGGCTGTACCGGAATGAGTGCCTGAAACATCAACAAGTTGCTGTCTATCTGAAAGGTATGAATTGAACCACCTTAATATATCATCACCAAGACCTGCTGCACTTAATTTCATGAGAAGTATAGAATGATTTACAGTGTCGAAGGCCTTTTGGAGGTCAAGAAGAATCATCCCTACGAGATTACCTTTATCCATTTCCAACCTGATATAATCAGTCAGATGTATGAGACAGGTGTCCGTTGAAAAACCACTTCTGAAACCAGACTGAAATTTATATAACAATTTGTTAACCTTGAAGTATGACTCAACTTGGTCATATACAACCTTTTCATAAATTTTAGAAGTTTAACAAAGTTAACTAAATGCTGGGAAAGCGTGTTTGCAGACAGTTTTTTACATTTTACAAGTAATATACCCAGGGATCGAAATTAGTACTCTAACACTTCCAAAATGCAAGCCTAATTTAATTTTGCAAAAACCGTTTGCTGGTAAAAAATATCTAACAAAAATGTTTTTATAAAAATAGTATATAAAGTTAAGTATTGTTTACATATACAGCATTTTTTCTGTACATAAAGTAATAGTTGGTTCAAACACATCGCTTGCATTATTAACGTTTGTGTTATTTTGAGTTTTGTTTGTTTTTTGTTTAAAACATTGCGCTTTCTTGAGGTTGCATTATACTAAATACTCTGTTAATAAATCCACAACTTTAACTCGAAGGCATGTTTTACAGGTTAGACAGATATTCTGTATTTATCTTTTGGAGATATTGATAGGGTAAGAATAGGTTAACACTAATAAACCACTGACTATATTAAATTGACCCACATACAAAAGCTCATATAAATCAACTGGAAAACGTACAAAGACGTGCTGCCAGATTTGTGACAAACAGATACTATCACACAAGCTCAGTAACTAAAATGATAGACACCCTAATTGGCCCACTATTAAAACACGCAGAACAGAATTTCGTCTAATCATGTTATATAAACTTATCCAACACATCGTTGCCATTACTCCTCCAGATAATCTTCATGTTTCTGTCGACCGCCGATCCAGACTCAGAAGTAACCATTGTTTTAGACACATACAAACTTCATAAGACTCTTAAAAATTATCAATCTATCTAAGATAAATAATACAATGGAACATAACCTCCCCACATAAATGAGGCAGCCACAGTAGAAGTTTTAAAAACCCTTACTTCTGTGGCCGTTATTGTCCCCCTTATCCGCCTGTAAACACTTACGATGTAAATAATTAAAACTAACACCCAAATGAGCACGTTTTGTACAGTTCTCACCCATTAACCAATAGGCGCTGGCACACAATTTTTTATTTAGAAGAAGTGTTGTACCAGACGAAGAAAAAGACGAAGAAGAAGAAGAAGAAGAAGAAGAAGAAGAAGGGAAGAAGAAGAAAAAGAAGAAGAATAATGGGACTATATAATATAATGTAATCTTCACAACGTTTGCGAACATGACATAAAAGACCGAATATGAAAAACAGAACATGTTATGTGCTGTCTAATTTGTATAGCTGTTTTTGCTACTGATATATATTTCCTTCAAATAAATAAACATTAATGACCGTACATTCAAAACAAATTTGACTTTCTTTAACTTCTTTTTTATTAAACTTTATTTCAAGGCGGTAAATCTAACCTAGATATTTTTGTATCTCATTTGTGTGCGTTGCCCAGTGTATACATGAACGATTTAAGTGAAAAGCGAGGTATTGAGCTCGGGAAAAAAGGTTTTAACCTCCAATACTTTGAATAGACTGTTCAAGGCGGTGACCTCATGTTTGATAGTGTGTTCTGTCTAGGTGTGTCGCATTTATCACTTTTGTTTTATATCACACTGTTTGGCGATTGGTTCATTGTCATTAATGTAAAGTAAATGCAAATTATCCCTTAAGGTTCAGCATAAGTTAAACTTTATTGTATTCAAATGGTTTGAATAGTGTAATAAACAGGTAAATCCTTCGATAAATACGACCATACTCACACAGTCAACAAATCCATGCAGTTTAAGTGCGAGTATAAATGACCTGCCAGACAATGTCGAGAGTCGTGTATGTCTTTTAAGAGACGACGATAGTGTCTATCTCGTTATCTTTCACAATTTAATGCGTACTAATTTCTGTGGCTAAAGATTGACATACGCAGGGATTTTTGTCCTTCGCTATTAAGTACCGGAAAACGGCACTTTCTCAATTAGAACAAAATACACATAACCCAATCGCTGTCCAAAAAATCTCAATTGAAGGTTTCCAAAAACTATATTTTATTATTAAAAAAAAATATAATGCAACATTTAGTAAGTTTCCCTATGGAGCTCTATAGCTTGAACTAAGTTGATAACATATTGACAACTTGACAACATTTAGTTATAAATGTATAAGTATTTGGGAGCAAAAATAAAATACACCAATTTCCCAATATGATGACTTCAAGACGCGAATTTTCCAAATTTCAGCGTTTTCGCTCACAATTTTTCCCAATTTGGCTCGTGCCGGTACTTTTCCCAATAAGGCAAAACAATCGCTGGACATACCTAACCAAGCTTTGTAATTTATCATTTTACAACGTCATTGCGGCTTCTTCCAGAATTTGCAAGACAATTATCTGAATGTTGAAATATTTGATGCTATTTTTCTACAACATTTTAATAAACACGAGATATTTGTGATATTCGTGAAATTCCGTTATATGTTACATGTAACGGGGTGTATCGGAGGTATTTCCCCCAAATATATATACAAATTTTAAAACAATGCATATTCCCCTTTCAAGTATATACATACATGTATATAGTTAAAATGCAATATTGATAAAATCGGTTAAAAAGGAACTAAGAAATTGATTTAACATTAACAAGACAGTAAAACATACGGCGTTTGATGCCTTAGAGGAATTAAATATATCTTCAGATTGTGTTTCCAACGACCAGAATATTTGTCGCGTACAAATCCTATGCCCCATAATTAAAAGTCAAGGTATCATTTCAATAGCAAAGTTCATGCGTATTCGTTTTCCGTTCTTTAAATTATAAGTGCCACGGAGTGTTTTGATAGGACTATTGATTATTATGCCTTATGACGTGTCGCATTTTACTGTTTCAATTAAAAGGTACAGGTAATGCATTTATTTTAATTTCCTATTTATTAATGTTGAATGCCGATGTTGATTTCAATATAACGTCTCAGAATAATTCCCTACGAATAGATGGTGAGTAATCTGCAATGAGTATGCACCTATGTGAACTGTCAAAGTCATACTACAATGTAAACAATCTTGAATTTTAATTTTCTCTTTTTACATTAAATGATTATTGTTGTCAAGTCTCTTGTTCAGTATTGAATGTATCCCCCACACGACAAGCCTAAACTTTGACAGAATATGTCACCTTCTAAGGCATATATGACTTCCTGTGAAAGTCCAGTCGGCTCCCATTTTTTTTCCTAAAAATTACAGGTTTAGGGTTATGTGTGCGCTATGCAAGATATTTTTGTTTTCGACAATTTCGAATCTTAAACTGTACCGTTTTTCTCGTCAGATATCTATAAGATGAAACAATTTGAAAACTTTCCATAAACTGTAAACTGAAAGTTTAAACGTTTGAATTATCTTAGGAGCTCCGCAGGCACAAACTCCCATATCAAGTCAATGAACTATACCATAAAATAAAACTTCCCAAACCTTTTTTGTAGCTCATAGGCATTGCAGGTACTATAAAACGTCGTTTGTAGTTCTTTCAGCTGATGTTCGCAAATATTGTGGCTAAATTTAGCTGAGCATTTGAATAATACCGCAGTTTTACCCCAAGTAGATACAAGACTTTCCTTAAACGGGAAAAGAATGACAAAATGTTTAAGTATTAAACCATGAAAACTTGTAATGTTTTGTCACAATATTTCAGTAAACTTCTCCTAAATGGACGACCAGTGCCGGATTAGCACCGTTAAGGCCCATAAGCAATGAAACTTTTTGGGCCCACGCCCAAGGTTCCTAGTCTGCCTAGCGCCTACTTAAACGCCATTGCCCAGTCGATTTCACTCGTTTAAATTAGCCTACCAGTGCCAAGGCTGACAAGACATAAAATGTGACAACGTTCTTTTATAGGTATAAAATGGCATATTGAAAACGAAATAACCAGCAAAACAATACGGTTTGCAAATAAAAAAATATTGGTACTTGGTAAGACAAATCAGTATCCGTGCTAGGATGTCAAGCCCTCAATCGAGCTCAAACAGAACATTGATATACAATAACTGACTTTGTCAAGTCATTATGTTAGGAAGTCGTCACGGTCTCATTGGGCCCTTTAAAGTCGTGGGCCCATAGGCACTTGCCTACTCTGCCTTATCGGTAATCCGGGGCTGGGGACGACTATATCGGTAATTGTAAAGCAAAAACGCCATTCTTACTGGACAAGTTGTGACGACGCAAAGATTCATTATAATAAAAAGAACATTCGATAAATCGTATTCTTTTATTTTTTAAAATTAACTACCGAAGTGAGTCTTAATTCTAATGGTTCACAACAACTTTCTATGTCGTTTTTTGAATATAAAAATAAACATTATTATGTGAGAAAATTTTATTTTGAGAAAGCAACGCATACTATATACATTACGCATTAAACAAGTTCATATATTTGAAATTCAACTGCATATAAAAGGGCTTCGAAAGTGGATTCAACCGCATTTCGTTATACCAGTATGTTATCATGGTTGAAATATATACAAAGTGTTTCTTCAGCTGCAACGCATACAATATACATTACGCATTAAACAAGTTCATATATTTGAAATTCAAATGCATATAAAAGGGCTTCGAAAGTGGATTCAACCGCATTTCGTTATACCAGTATGTTATCATGGTTGAAATATATACAAAGTGTTTCTTCAGCTGCACTAGCAGGACTTTTTTTATCATAGCATGTGGTCCACTATTTATTCTATTAACGGAATCACCGCATCGGAACGGTTAATTCGAAGCATTGTGTTTTCAAACCGATTTTAAGGAGATCGAAAACTTAAGTTATTTGCAAAACATTAACATGAACATGAAAATTAACCTCATTCAATCACAATTCAAATTTTATACCAGTAAAAGATAATACATGTCAAGTAAATTACCATTTGACCAATCAACGGGTGGATGCAAGCCAGATCAACCGACATATAACTTGTGAAGCAAATAACAAGTTTTTAAAACACAATATGAAATCATAAATACAAACTCTTATCAATTTATTCAAAATCAAGTTGAATATTGTACACCAAATTGGCGATAGCGCAGTGGATGAACATAAAAAACAATAAGCAAATGTTTTTCGATTTATTCCATTAGTCTGATAATCAGGTTTATATAAATCACGTGTGTGCCCGGGTTTCATATTGATGTTGTCAGGGGAATATTTCGTCGGCAACTTATACAAATTGACAAAAAATGGAGTTACATACCAAGAGACCACTGGGAAGTGGCAAATTTTGACCCCGGGGGCATTATACAACCAGCCTTTGAAGATATAACGTGTTTAAATCCAAATATGAAATATATAAGTCTTTGTGATCGTTTTATTTTATTGTTAAATTCAATACAAACTATGTTAAACACGGGACATGTTAACCAGTTAAACCCGATAGTCATACTTTGATAAATCTAGAAGACCACCACGTTAAGTGAGGTTTAAAAGAAGTTGTCGTTTGAATGAACATGTCTTTGCAACACGCACGATGGACGAAACCGCTGTTTGAACCATGTTAACTCGCTGCTGTCTCAACTTGGTCACACAGGCGTACATATCGACAGTCTGTCTGGCCTGACCCTTGTCTATCAGTATGTCCATGGCGATGAATGTTCCCATGCAACCAACACCGGCGCTGATGAATAGACCAAAACGAACATACTAGAGACAAATTCCAAATTGATTAAAACATTCTTGATTTAAAAATAAACATTTTATAGTTCTATGTCTTTAAATTCGAAGAAAAAATAACACTTCTTTTAAATCTCTTTTCTTTTATATCGTTGCTGTCATTGAGAAATATTAAGACGTTAAAAAAAAATCAAAACGTTCAATTATGAATGCACTTGTTTTTCGTTAATACTTACCATGTAAAATAACTTAGTTTATGAACTGAAATACCTGCAATGAACGACCCATGGTTGCTTCTTGTCGGGATCGTGGGCCCTGATCCTACGCCAGAAGTGCAAGAGGCTCGAAGTGGTAGCGGGCACATCTTTGTCGGGCCATGCCGTGTAATGAAAGTGGATTACCACACGCGAGACACTTGGTTTGTCCTGATGAAAGATGATGTATACGAATATGACGTCATAAGATCTATAACGAAAAAGGATCCTGTAAAAGGGCCATGTTTACTGCGGAATTCCTTTGTGAAAGCTGGTATAAATGTTTGTTATACCTCGTGGGGACAGCGTATCACTCTGGTTTCTGCGATAGTTATGTTACGCGTATTTATTCCACAAATGTATGATAAATATACGGTGGTATTAAAGGGAAATAGAAAAAAATTGTAAGGGTCTATATTACATGCGCTTGTGATAGTTGTTTCATGCGCATGCGATAACACTAGTGTGCGAACGTTAAAGCGAGGACGCGCAATTGCTATGACGTACGATCGCGATAGTTATGGCATGCGCACACGATATGTATAAGATTCGTATAGATGGTCTCTGGGAAATTAGCTGTATAAAGAGTTTATAATTGCACCGTTATTTATTTTTATAAAGTAGTAGACAATTCAGTACATAAAGTAAATAACATCAAGTAAAATATTATTCTGTATAATATATTTACATGCATAATGATAAAACAGCAACAATAATTAAGTTATATTCTAGCGCTTCATGAGCGCACACTATACATTGTTTGACATTGATTGAGTGACTTTATACAAAACTGAGACATAAATAATAATATACAAGATGTCTTTGCGAAACACTATGTCCCCCCATATATTTGATATTTGACCTTGAAGGATGACCTTGACCTTTCACCACTCAAAATTTGCAGCTCCATGAGATACACATGCATGCCAAATATCACGTTGTTATCTTCAATATTGCAAAAGTTATGGCCAATGATAAAGTTTGACGCAAACAAACCAACAAACCAACAAACAGACAGGGCAAAAACAATATGTCCCCCAGTATAGACTAGGGGACATAAAAAGGATAGCTACACAGGTTTGAAAATGAATTTCATTTCCAAGTACATTTTTCCGTTCAATATATTTTATTTCCTCGTCAATATGTGTGTGTGGGTCGAAGGTATCCCACTCCACACTGTACATAGTTTGGCAACAATAAATGCATATTATAACACATTCCATACTTTATACAATAAAAAGCGTTTACATTACAATATAAACAAATAATTGTATTACTAAAGAATTGATTTAAGTTTCTTATCAAAACCACTGGAAAAGGGGTAACAACAGTTCCCATACTTTACTTTCTTTATCATAAAAATAATTAGTTTTACTTAGTACTTGACAAGGTCAGGACATGTACGATTTTTCTCCTGTAAGGGTGGGCCTTGATTTGTACATTTTACAATAATAAATAAACATTTTTATAAAAACAAATAATAAATGTAAAGGTCAACTTGTATTTGCATGTCCAAATATAAAGGAATGCATACCAAGAAAGTTCGAAAAAGGATTACATCCAGAAAACAATTCTTTGATTAACTAATTGACATGACTACATTCCCAAAATATATGTTGAATAGTTTCACATTCAGTTTCACAAAAGGTGCAGTTGGCTGTAGTGGCGTAACCAACTTTAATTATAAAGGAGTTTGTACCTAAGATTCGTATGTATCATTCTATATTGAAACCACTGTAAATTGGCATATCGTGTTATAAGGAAAGGCATATACAAATATGTCGCCATTCATTGTTTCAATATAATTAAAAATAATCGACCATTTAGCTATACACACTGGCGAGGACTCGTTTTTTGAAATTGTATCATACATAGGTTTCGTACCCTTGGTATTTACTAAGATGGACCGTATAATAGTCGGGATAATAGGCTTCATAAAGCTAGTGTCTTTGGAGCTTCTGACTTTAATGTACATTGCCACGGCATTTGTACATGTAATACCAAGGAAAAGAAGATAATTTGAATGGAAGTCATATACTTTACAAAAGTCGTCGTAACTGTAAAAGGTAAAAGTTTCAATATTTTGCAATCAAGCGAGACTATACGATTTTGTCAAATATTTATGAATTTATATAAAATGTGTAAAAAACTTTGTATACAAATATTTCAATGTAATAAAAAAAAACGTTAAGAAGAACATATGTCGAAAAATGCGAAAGGAGCCCGATATTTAATTCTGAAATTGAAAATGTCTGTACAGTCGAATTCGCCAGCATGTATATCATGCATGTACGATGTGAATCTAAATTTAGTTTAACGGATCAATTTAATTTCCTGCAACGATATCTATTCATACGACACAAGAACACTAATTCCGATCCTAATAAAAAGACGAATGCTTCGGTTATTGAAGGTAAATATGTACGAAATACTTTCGTCACAATCGGCTCAGGGAGCTAATTTGTCTTTGGTCAGTTTTTTTTAATTCGTCTTCAATGTGTAATTTTTCTTGACTATTTTGTGTTATTGTAACATATTTGTATCTATATATATTTCAATTTGACACATATAAAAATCGTATAGTATCGCTTAAAGTCCCCAACGAAATGAACGCCCTTTTTGAACCATGATTTACAAAATACACTTTTGTTACCAATTGTTACATGTATGTCTGGGTTATATAATAGAGGATATTGAAGCAGGGGCTGACACATGACTTCAATGTATCTTTCAAAACTCATTGTGTAACCTGTTCATTAAATTTTCGGGATAGTGGCTTCCACAGTTGTATTATTCATCAAAGTTAATCAATGTATTAACAATATGTATCCATTTTCCATTTCCTGCGACAATTCTAGGGATCCATGAGCGCTTCAGAGAACTAACAAAAGAAAATCGATCTGTCATTTTTAACCTCCTTCTGTATATTAATTTATTACAATATTTTGACTTAAAGTTGATTTTTCATTCCACAAAAAAAGTTTATTAATTTCATCTTACAATTTATGTGGTGGATTAGGCAACGAAACACAAAGATGTTTAACATTGGTTATGCTAGAGTTTTAATTACTTTAAATATTCCTATCGAAGTATATATCCTTCTTTACCAGTTTAGTTTTTTTAATAACGCATTTATTTTTATTATTTTGTCAACATAGTTTAATTCTATAACTTGTTTAAGATCAATATGAACAATTAGATACATAAGTAGGCATGCGATTAAAACGTAACTTACACTTAAAATTAATAAATGCACTATAGAAGAACATATTCTATAATTTTGATGGTCTGGTGGAATGACATTTATAAACAAGTATGTTGTTGTATTTAATCTTTGTTAGCGTTTAAATTTACTGAACATGGAGCGGATACATGTGCTTATACTTAAGAAAATGTAAGGATTCAGATAATAGGAATGAGCTCAGGGCAGCATTGCGGAGGTCATTATCTAAGACTTGTTTTCTTTCAGTTAAGCAGAAAATACTGTTCGGTGTCAACTTGACCCGAGTTACATAGCCTACAAATCCTTTCCTCTAAATGGTTCCGTCATATGCAAGATGATTTTATAAATCCAAATATGAATGTTTGTTGATTTAAGTATATAAAATCATGATTTAAACAATATAGATTTTTGTTCTCTAAACACAAGTTCAATTTTTTTAAAGCAAATTTTAGTATTTGCGCAAACTTACACAATTGCATTATACTTTGTTAATTTCGCAAACCGACACGTTTGCATTATACTAGATTTTTTTTCATGTGTCATTAGTCATTACAATGTTAACCGTTATTTGATAATGTAATAACAATATATTTAATACATGCTAATACGTGTACGATCAATTATGTATATCTTACTTAAATTTAAGGGCTCTTTACAGAGGCATATGCTGTTTTCTCTTTGATGTGTTATTGATGTCTTTTTTCTTTGCATATTCTTTGCGTAAGAGTGTAATTGCTGCAACGCTGTGTCATGTTTTCAAGTTGATACAATTCAATTTAATTGAGTTTTTATTATGCTCATAGTGTAGAAAGTTGAGTAGTATTATCTATGTATTATTCCTCTTTGCTATAAGATTGTAGTGGAAAACATTAACATATTTGTTTTTAACTATTTTAAATGGATATCAAGGTGTATCTTGTTAATTCTGCAACTAATATATTTGTCTTTGTATTTTGTTAAGTTAAGTAACACGTAGATGTAACTTTAAAATCATTTTATAATGTTATATGTGTTCCATTTTTAGATTTTCAAAAGATTTTGTTCGAATCACAAATAGTTTGAATGACTCACATTTTGAACACACTTTTTGTGTGAATCATATTCTCATACCCATGGAAGCTGATCCAATACCTGTACTTATTATGTCTTATAATCAGTATACGTCCGATTAAAGTTCCTAATTGCTATATATGGGATATATTTTGTTTTATTTCATTGAAAATTGACTAACCACGCGTGCAATTGCCAAGATCGTCAAGTGGATGTTCCATTCTCGTGGTTTATTCCAACCTGGCGAATTGTAACTGATTGTTTTCATTAAACATTTTGTATTATGATATTATGAAACGTGTGTAAATTAGTAATTTGAATATTAATTTTATTCATAGTTCATAGGATTGCATGTTTTGTTCAGTTTGTAAAGATATTGTCATTGTTTTGTTAATGTCTTTTCCGTTATGGCTCTTATATATTGGTCAACGTCAATAAAATGAATTTAACAGAGCTATGGACTTTGTATGCTATGCCCCCTTCCACCCAACAGCCACAACATTTCGGTAGCACGGGAGCTGCAAAGCGAGCATCTCGGCGTTCTGCATATATAGTGTACGCGCTGCGCTGTGCAAAGGCAGATCTGCTGAAACTTGGGTTTAATTTCCCAGCGACATCGTAACTTTTTTATTCAAGACAGTTATACCATGAGCATGCGATTGTTATCAAGAAAACACACGATATTTATTATACGCGGACGCGATGTGTACTTTAGTGTATTCTGAAGTTAATGAGGTCTTTCCGCGTTTGAGGCTGAATTATGTGTTGATCCGGAGTGTACTCCAGCACTCCTACCTAACTTACTTACGAAACTCATGAAAGTTGGGACGAAGTGTTTAATTATAGCTGCCATTTCAAGCTATTTCTAGTTTATACTAACATATTTCCAATTGTGCTGTTATATAGTGTTGGAGGGGTGAGCGGGAGTACCCGGAAGAAACCCGGCATGCACGGTATGATTACCTGCAACCAAATGCTAATTTTTCTTGGAACGGGGATTGAACACGGGCCGCCAATGTTAGAACTGCGTGTACCAAAGCGACATGGGTTCAATCCCCGATATATTATTAAGTGCGCTCTCTATAGTATTTCCGGCACAGTCGATAGAATTACGTTTGCAAAAAATGTAAGGGCGCACGCTTTAGTTAAGGTGTAGATAGCTAACACTTGCGCACGCGATAGTTTCTAAGTATACATACGAGAGTGATAACGTGCAGATCAACGAGAACAGGTTTGTGATGATTGTCCAATTATAACTTAATAATGGGAAGTTTATATATATTTAATGATTATCACATAGGGTACGGTTTTATAAAAGCTAAATATTTAAATGTAGTAATTGTAAATAATTGTCTATGGGACAAGTAGTGTGCACAGAAAATTACTTGCAGGAGTTAATCTTTATTATCCAATATTGTCAACGGTACTGTGGTTGCATACTATTTGTAATAACACGTGCGCTTGCAGCAGGTCATGCACTCTTCAAATTTCCAGACAATATGTTAAAACTATCTACATAGACCTTGATTTAAATTCCATACGGCGCACAAAAGTGGCAATACTTATAGGGAAAGTTAATAGCTTGGCGACTGAAAATTGTTCTTATTTACACAATGCGTCATGTTATGTTGTTATGTTAATTATGCTTTGACATCTATGTTTGTTTTATTAATTGTTTGTGTTAATTTTGCTGAATGTGTACCCATGTAAACATCATCAAACATTTAAATTAAGCTTTTTATATTAATGTCAATACCCGATGGTCCCCATGGATAATGACTGGACGCCGTCCCGATTAACGTCGCGAGTAACAAGAAGGAGACTGCTGAGAACATTGTTGTACCTACAGTGACAAGATAAAATTATGGTCAAATAATGTGTATTTTGTTAACTAGAAAAACCATACTTAGCCGAGAATAATGCGTCCCTAAAGATTGTAATCTATGATGAATCTAAATCGAGTTATTTCATAATAAAATTACTCTTAACTTTATATTCCAGGCCATCTTTGACAACTCATTTTCGATTAAATCATAAAGATCAGATTTCGCACAAGAAAACGTTTGTTTATTGAACGAATATTAAGTCGTCAATGTAACTTACAAATTGTCAGAAACAAACGTACAAAAATCCCGGTAAATTCGAAATATTATTTTTTTAATGTTTAAATCAGTTTAGCTATAAAGATGCCAACTCAATTTGCATTTACAATAAGATATCAAAATTGTATGGATGTTGGATCACTTGAAAAGGAAATGTTGACATTTGTATGCTCGAAAAGAATACGTTACAAGTACCCTTTATATGCATTTCAATAGAAAGTAAAAGTTTAAAACAACGCCTTCATGTGATAAAAGCATTAAATGAAAAATACCAAAAATACCGATCTTTATTGTTTTTGTTTTCTTGCAGCACGCATATGATCTGAGACATGTTTACCATGTCAAACCTTTTTTGATCAACTGAATTCAAAGTAATTTACGAATTTCTTTGACGCATGCAATATAAATTTTATTTTCAAATAGAATATTCGCGAGGAAACAATATGCAATTATTTGTAAAAAAACACTGTGAGATTGCCTTTGTGTTTTTAATATTGTACACGAACTTTACATATAAAACAGCCTCTTTAATAGTATTGCCATTAACATTCATTTTGTCATATTATTGACCATAATTTTTAATGTGTGAAGTCCCTTTTAGAAAAATATTTTTAATAGTCATTGATTGCAAACCTATTAGAAAATAAGGTACTGTTTGATAGAATGACAACACAGCCTTACATTTTCTCAAATGATATCATAATTACCAGTGTCGATGTTTTGTTTGTTATAACAATTATCTGTTATCAAGTTTTTAAAACAATATAATATATAGATAAACATATCGTTGTAAACTAATAACTCACCTTGGGCGCTGCTCTGGCGAGGCTGATCACGTAATAAAGCTAGACAGGATGCGTTTATATACCTGAAATGGAGGAGTTTGTTTTAGTTAATTGAATCTAGTTCAGGCATGTGCAGGTAAAATCTAGCTTTTACGCTGAATAAGAGGCACGCGTCGCATAAGCCTCATTGAAGCTCACTTTTAATAAAGTATGTGCGGATTATCTCCATTACTGGTACATGTTAAAGCAGAATACGTTAGAGATCGGCATGCATTACATTACATCCGCTGTTCATGCACTGATTGCAAATCAATCTGTGTTTGAATGTCCATGTAAACACCAATGCATATGTCAGCTTACATAATTGTAATCTCAAATTCTTAGACGACTCGCATCATCCCACGGAAGTCTTTTGGTGTAGACAAGCAAATTGGCATTCAAGTTGTCTAAGCACGATGTATTTCAAGTAAATGACAAAGTTACAACATTTGTATTTTTATTTAGTTGAGTATATTATTAGTAAACATAATCTACATGCATATTCATCGACTGCGCTTTTTGAGGTTTCCAAAATTACACGTTTGAATAAATAAATATAAACTATTTTGCTCGGCTTTGTACATGTCTGGTTTCTATAATCAATGTTAAGAGGGACCAACTGCATAAGGTTGTGCAAACTCATATACTTTGTTTATTTTTTTTTATGCATACTTCATTTCAATATAACAATGTTTTCTAATTTTGATTGACAACATTGTGAAATGCCATTAAACCATAAACAACATATGTCGCACATATTTTCCGCATTCCATGCAGTGTTGAGAGCACGGGGACTTCATGGAGCGACGTAAACCGATCCAAATTTAGAAATATTTCATGGCTGCATTTTGCGGATAACTTATTTCCCAATGCTAATCAGCCACGGTAAGGTATTGCTATAATCTGTACCTATACAGCTGGCGAACGTTAATCATATAGTTAAAATAATATCACAACTGCTTTTCTAGAATGCACCTCAGGATGTTGGCTTGCGTTTCGAGTTTCCTTATATATCCTATAACTGACGTTGTTCGGTTCAGCGTAGCTGTCAAGCCCGGGCTGTGATTTTTTTTCTCCATAACCATTATGATGCTGGCGAAAATTCCCGCCAGCAGTCGGAAATGAAAATCCTAACAGTGTTTTGTCTATTTTGAAATGTTCATTGTTTTGGTATATTTGAAAGGAAAACTGGTTTAAAATAAGACCTGTTTTCCGTTGTTCATTTTTTCATTTACGTATTTATATTCCGAACCATACATTGAAATGTTCATTTGTCAAAGGAGTGAAGAGACATTTCATCAAATGAACTTCTTTGCCATGTATTACCGTTTCCAATTTACCTCTTACATAAAGACATGTTAGTATATGGAAGGCCCTTCATCACGTATCTTTAAGGCAATACCGCGTTTATTACCACTAACTATGCCTGTGGCAGTTACACACAGTTGTTTTATATCAGTTCGAAAACTATCACTTGAGCAGACTGCTTTATACAGATGGTTGATGTACCCTTTATGTATCTAGGAGTTTTGACGCTGGTTTATGTTCTTTATACACATTTATTTAATTCTTAATTTAATGAATTCATTGTTTACGTGGTTATGCTCGCTGCCTGTCCCGTCTTAACTATGGGTTGCTGTTTTCGTCTGTTGTCTTGTGTCGCCATTGTATAATTCCTGGTTTCCCTCGATGCAGGTTTTTTGTGTACAAGCTCCCTGTTCTGATAAAAGTGATATTTTGATTCAATCGGTCTCGTTTTTATCGATTTTCACATTCCATTTCGATTTGAACGAATTTCTAAATAGTTTATGGATTCGAGTTTTGTGGCCATTAAATATGTGTCATTTGTCATGAATTATTTGCAACATATGTGTTTTCATGGTTGAAGAGAAACATAGGACACATTGTAAGTAATGATAATCATAATGTAGTAGGCATATATTTGCAAACAAATGATATGAGTTTACACACCCTTATGAAGTTGGTCCCTTATATTGTCATTCATAGTAAAAGCTAGAGTTTTGATATTCCGTAAGATGTTTGGATAGATATTAGCTCACATAAACTGCGGAAATTCATTTGGACGTTCAAACAAACTTTATTTACCAACCTTGCAAAAACATCGGGCGTTATGCAATAGAGGTATATATTCAACGTTTCCGGCTACGAAACACATTCGAGATAATCCGTACATGCTTGATGTAAAGTAAGCTTCAAACTTGTGTAATGCGCCGTGTGTCTTAAATTCAACGCGATCTCTTGCACGGTGGATTACGAATGTACATGCTCGGACTAGATTTATTTAGGTGAGCACACTCCTTTATTTCAGGAATATACATGCCTTTGTTCCTAGCTGCATTATCGAGCGCTCATTTTCACTAGAGAAGCACCCAATGTGAGTTATTATTTTACAAAGATCTTATTTTATATATTATTGAACAACTTGATAAAATATCATTTTGTATCTTTGAAATAACAACAACAATCCTTTGATACTGGTTATTATAAGATAATTTGAACATATACAAGAGGTTATTTTGACACTTTTTGTAAAAATGCCTCCTTTTGTTATAGTTTTGAAATCACCGACTACTGCTTGTTTCTAAATGGATGGGCATAAACACATTGATAATAATGGTCAATAATATGGTCAATGTATGACAAGGACAATTTTATTGAAGTGATTGGAAAACAATATTTGAAACAAACTCAAAATCGCAGACATAAGTCAGTCAATTATCACAGTAAACGCATTGTAATCAATAATTTATCACACTGTTTTAGTGTTGCTTAACCCGGTAGCATTACAATTACAAATATTATAATCTTAAACAATATTTAACACATGTTTAATACATTGTTTATTTATAAGTATGTTTCTAAAAACAAATGTATTTCGTTTGAAACAACGCGAATGAAAAGATCAGACTACCTTTTTTACTTTATAAACATTGTATTGCATGCGTCAAGGAATTTGTTTATAAGTCTTAATTTATTTGATAAAAAATAATGACATGGCCAACAGGTGTTTGAAGATGTCAAATTGAAAGAGATAAAAATACAGCTTTATTGTATGTATTGACGTTCGGTATGTTAAATTGATTTTTTTTATCATATGAAGTAATTCTTCAAACTATTAATGACAATGTAATAACTGTTCAAGGGTACTGTAACCTATCATGTCCGTATTTAAGTTTTCAATTATCAACTCAATTTTTACCTCTAACTGTAAATGCTAAGCACTGAATAAAAACACCGACGACAAGTTACATCCTTGTTAGCGCTCAAGCTCACACATGAAATACAAAATGGGGTAAAAAAAAAGGCAAGTTTGAGGCATAACAAATGTATCAAATCCATGATTGCCCACTATGTAAAAATTGCAAAAGTTTGCAACTTAAAAGTTTAACTGCTTAACACAATTTAAAGTAAGAATATTTAGTATTTATTAGCACTTATTGTGCATGTGATTGTTATTATGTGTAAGTAACAATGATGACATAATATGTGTATAATGAAACAAATTATAAATAACATTCCCCAGGTAATGTCAGGTTGATCATCGAACCTGCTACTAGTAACCAATCGGCACGAAGATGACATATCTGTACAGGAAAGTAAGATATCCCCGCTCTTTCGCTAGTCCATGGGAGCATCTTAGACAAGTGCGAGTAACCATTCAGTCTTCCTGCTGTGGTTACGGTCCTGCGGCCTTGCTGGATAGGTTTTGGTAATTAAAGACTAAGGGCGTCAATCCATAATCCGTAGCCGGAGTCCCAAAGGCGGTCTGACCTTGTCTACAAAGTCATTTTGGTAACTTCTTCGACGTTGCGGGTGCCAAGATGCATAGGCTTTCTATTGGATTCACCAGCTTGCGTGCAGTGAGATGGTCTGGTACATGGGCAACAGCTAACCCTCCATACCATCTTGGCCAGACTTGCTCGCTGGAGAGGTCAATCCAGCTTCGCTGCAAAGCGTCAACAAAACACGGATAGCAGCTCGTTATAAGCCATCAGCTCCATCGGTACTGAGCTTGGCACAAGGGGCTGCGGCGCCATGCCATTTTTTGTAGTGCCACGCTGCCCCTTTTCAAAGCCATTGAGCGCCACGCTGCCCTTTCCAAAGGACGCCGCCATGCCCTTTCATGAGCATCCGCTGTTTTCCGTCCTCTATTGTTACGGTATGCTTGATTGCAAGATTTAAGCGATAATTGTGCTCGTTTTATGGCCCAGAGGCGTTTCTAAGTGCTTTGATTTAACCGATTAATTGAACTAGTATATGGCCCCAATTTAAGGCCCAAGGAAGATTCGCGCGGTTGTGAAGTATTCATACGTAAATCATATCAATATCAATCGATAATGTCAGTGGCTATGTTATACCAAGCGCACTAATCAGCGGTTATGTGTACTCCTCCACGACAAAATCGTTGACTGTTACTTCGGAGACTTTGGATGAAAGACTCAATGTTATCCTCGTGGAAATTGTGCATTTCATGCATAATTCAGTTATATCAAAACATATATTTTTACGCGTAATTACATTTGAAAACACAAACAAATTAATTCTTTATCGTTATCGTCTTTAAGATAATTTATTATTGAAATAATTACTGAGACGTATACTAATAAAACAAAATTCGAATCACGTATTAGGCGGATGTATTATACGATTTTATGTTGCTATGCGCACCTGTCGCTTACATCTTTTTAACAAGATGGCGGACTATACAGAATTAAATTGTGACTCGGCAAAAATGGCAAATAACGTCTGAAACGATCGAATTTACGATGGAGATCATACATTTAGAAGAAATTAATGAAATGTCTGTGATAATCAACGATGCATAAAAATGTTTTAGATAGCAACAACATATTTATTTGTAATCTACTCAGTGGATGTATGCCACGGAAACGAGTGTTTGCAAATTGTTAGCGATCAGTTCACTCGCAATCTTAAACATCTGACAAGATTAGGCAAGAATTTCTAATAGAATGATTCTCTGACCCGCCGACGCTCATTTTTGACGAAACCAAAAATAAAATAAAATTAAATCTCGATTTTTTATCGGATGCCAAAAGGTGGCCTTTAAACACGAAACGGGTGCCGGGTTTAAAAAAAAGTTTATATGAGTTATAAATTATCATAAAAATCCCAGTTTTAATAACCGGCATTAATACGTGAACATCCTACATGTGCTGCAATTTACCAAAAGCTACGCCATTATTGTTTGTTCAGGAACGCTACAACACTTTCACCAGCAAAGTCTTCTAATTTCCCAATAATTATGCAACCGTCAAATGAAGTCCTGAATGAAATCGATTTGTAAGTTAATATTTTAGTATTTCTGTATGATTTTATAAAATTGATAGTATTAAAATGACTAAAAATAATTATGAAAGCAATAAGAACAAAACGATTTTAATTTAACAGGTGCCCGAAATGCGAAACCCATTTACGCCTATCAACTTTAAACCTTCAATATTTTACGCACAAATAAGGCCATATTTTAAAAGATACAATTTTATGCAGATGTAGTGAAGAATTTGTGCATATAATACGTGTTTTTTGTTATTTTCAATGGGTACGAAATGGGTACGAAACTTCGATTTTGTTCCGGACTGGTTCGTTCCAAAAGTTAAAAAAAACTTCATACCATAACATTTTTAAAATGAGTGATATTTGGTAACCCATCTTTTTTTCCCTCCTCCGACCCGACAATTTTAGATAAAAAATTGAGAATCATTTTATTGAAAAATACTTGCCTTATCGTTAGAAAATGGGATAAGACAATCATGGTTTCATTTATATGTTAGTGGATCTGTGTATAATCAGATTCATATACATATATTGATTTATTATGTTTGTCGTGCTGTACAGTTTATTGAAACAGCATGGAATTTAAATGTACATTGCAAGGTCAATGTATTAATATAAATCAAAGTATGTTAAATACATCAATTACCATTAAATGTGCTTGTTTATATTTTATGTTTTTTCCACAACTGCTTCTGATGCGATTACATGTTTCTCCCTAATGCAAGTATTCACGGAAAGTGTTTGCCCATTTTTGCCTAAACTGCGCGCTTAAATGCCCGTTTTGAAAGTAATGCGCCATACCCCTTTGTCCTCCTGGGTAATACACTACAGATGAACCTGCAAGCATACAGATCGCTCATGAGTACAGTGCAGCGACCAGCAGGGAGATGCGCTAATGACTACTTGCTTTAACTATGCCAGAGCATCCAGCCATCAGCCGATACTCGAATCATTAGGAGCATGAAAGACGGCATAAAGAAAACCATAAAGATCACAGCTCCTCTGAAATCAGCCACTGGCGAGATCTTCAACAACCTGGGCAAGCATATGGAGCGTTGGTTTAAAAACTACTCGGACTTATACTTCAAAGAGAACCGCGCCACAGATGATGCCATTGCTGCAATCAAAACTCTCCCTCTCATGATAAAACTGGACGATAAACCCACTATGTCAATATTTAGGAAAGGCAATTGAGAGCCTCACCGCGGCAACAGCTACACATAAAGATGGCATACCGCAAAAGGTCATCAAATGTGGCAAATTGTGCTCCTAGAACATCTGCACAACCTCCTCTGTCAGTGCTGGGAAGAAGAATCGGTACCTCTGGGCGTGAGGGATACCAACATCATTACCCTGTACAAGAAAACGGGCGATAGAAATGATTGTAACAACTTCAGAGGGATATCCCTCCTGAGTTTTGTGGGTAACGTCTTCGCACGTATCGTCTTGAACAGACTACAGAAGCTTTCTAATGTGTATCAAGAGTCAGTGTGCGGGTTCCGCTCAGAGAGATCAACCATAGATGAACTTCTTTATCAGGCAACTGCAGTAAAAGTGCACAGAGCAACACAAGCACCCCTTTCCTCGTCTTCTTTGAGCTTACCAAAGCAAATGACTTTGTCGGCAGGGATTGACTATTCACCGCCCTGGCAAAGATTGGCTGCCCACCAAGACTCCATAGCGCGATCCAGTCGTTCCACGACAACATTACGGGCAGAATGACGGCTCCTTATTAGTTGCTTTTGACATCCGTAGCGGCCTTATACAGGGCTGCGTTCTCGCTCCCTCTCTTTTCGGCATCTTCTTTGCTGACCTGCTACAGCATGCATTTTAACATTTCACCGAAAGAGTCCACACTCGGTCAGTTGGCCGTCTGTTCAACATAGATCGACTGAAGGCAAAGAGCAAAATACGGGCGGTTATGATCAGGGACATGCTGTTTGCAGATGAAGCTGTTCTGGTAACCCACACCGAAACTAAACTTCAGAGACTGCTTATTATATTTGCAAAGGAATGTGATAAGTTCCGCCGTACAATCAGCCTGCAAAAACAAAGTTGATGGCAAAGCATGCCGCATCACCCCATATCACCATGAGCATCTTACTGGAAGCAAAGATAAACCAAAAGATTGGCAAGACAGTGTGCTTACTACAAACACAAAAATAGCTGTGTTCAAGGCACGCGTCATAAGCACTTGTATTGGGTCCACTTCTTTGGCCACTTCTTCTCCTTCCAGATCTGTTGGCATAGTTCCGTCATTGCTGCAGTCGTTGCCTTTCCCCCTTACTTAATTAGCTCTGACGGGACTTTGTCCATTTTCGGAGATTTTTTTTGCTGGGATCGTTCTGATGGAGACTGGAGTCTGGTTGAAGCGGATAGTTGTACAGGTCAACTCAGTTTTCAGTCCACCTGTTTAGGACTTCGGCACTCTCGGTATATGCTTTATGTTTATACAAACAATTACTGGAAGAAATTCAAGTGAAGATGCCTCGAGTCTTTAATAGCATCGAAACAGCGAATTTTTTGCCCACTTGAGAAAAGTACCGGTACCGTACCATTTGGGAAAAATAGCACAAACAAACTGAATTTGGGAAAATGTGCTTAATACAATCTTCAGATTGGGATTCTCTGTATTTTAATTGCCTTTAATGTATTGCACAAAACAATTGAATATTCATTTACATGCATTTTGGCTTGAAATGATCGGTTTCACAGCTCATTTTATTTGTTTACTTGCAGATAATACACTTTTGGAACGACATTGACAAACTGTTCCCTCATTTTGTGAATGTTGCAGACGGCAAAAGATGTAATTTTTCTCAATTGGGAAAGGGTTAGAGTCTGTTACTGATAATCATAAAAAAGGAAAAAATGCTGCGATAAAGCGATTTGCAAAAGCTTGAACTTCCATTTTAAGTGCTCTCATTAATTTTGGGGATTTGTGCTAGACAGAGTTAAAGGCCACACTTAACAATTACTAGTTATTGACTACAATTATTAATAATTGACTGTATTGAAAACAATTTAACCTTGATAGTTGTGTCGAATTAATACATGAATTAACATAGTTTTAATCGCATGTCTTTGTGTGCATCCTACATCCTTAGTGTATAGCAATATAAACCTTATGAATTGTATTTTGAATTAGTATTGCTTTGTATTATGTTATAAGCAAGTGCTTTACTTATATTCCCTAGAGTACAAGTGCCTAATTTTATTCAGAGAAATCACATGAAGCATACCATTATACTTTTCAAAGGCAACACGGCTAGATAAATATGTTTAACATAAATACTTTTACTGCTTGTTTTGCTTTTTGCATGTGATAGGTCACAGCTATAAAGTACCAAAACAAGTTCACTTAATAGACCAACTTTTACAGAGAGGAAAATATTTTTTTGCAATATTCTTAGAAACTTAAATAGAAGCTATTAATTTTTGTAATCTTATCTAACATGAGCAAGTTTTGCTCATGGGGAGCTGTTAAGACACCGTGGTGTATATAACAATACAAGCCATTCGGGTAAGGCAATTGTAAGGACTGTAATAGCTGGAAAAATGCAGTGCTTAATTCAGGAAATTAACTTAGATGTGCAAAGCTCGACCAGCAAACGCGTGCTAATGGAAATAATCAACGTGATATAACTTAATACTTTTAACAATCCTGAGAATGACTGTGATATGGAAGTTATTTTATCCAAACAGTCATATATTTTATCATGTTAAAGGGGCCTTTTCACAGATTTTGGCATTTTTTTTACTTATTCATTAAATGCTTTATATTGATAAATGTAAACATTGGATCGTAAAAGCTCCAGTAAAAAATCAAGAAAAAAATTAAAAAAAGGAAAAGAACATTGCCCGGAGCAGGTTTCGAACCAGTGACCCCTGGAGTCCTGCCAGAATCCTGAAGTAAAAACGCTTTAGCCTACTGAGCTATTCCGCCGAGTACACATTCTTGACGTATTTTATACCTTATATAAACAATCTTCGTAGTTTCACAAAATTTAACGACAAAAACAGAACTCTCCAAATTATTCAATCGTTTCGCGTTGCAACGCTTTATAATTTTTAGGTTTTAAAATCGTCAAAAGATGCATATAATGGCTATATTAGAGCATGGTTAATGTTCAGTATTACTGTTTCCTCACAAATATCATAACTAAAACGAAAACTTACGAATCTGAAGCAACTTTTTTCAATTTTGTCAATTTACCAAAGCGTGAAAAGATCCCTTTAACACGACAATCTGTATAATGTGTCTCTGTATAAATTGTACGTTTCTGATCTTGTCATAATCAATATTTGGTGTTTAGAATGTAATTTAGTTCTATGTCGTATTCTTTATAACAAATTTGTAGAATCGATTTTGTCTATTCCAACTTTTATCGGACATGTAGTACATACAAGATGTAATACAACATATACTGACATGTGCACAACCACAGCATTGAGCGACGATAGCTACATCACTATATTTCAATATTTTGATAGAAATTCATTATACATTCTTATATAATAGAGTAAAATCTGACTTGTCAAGCTCAAACCTTGCCACAAACCCTCCAATCACTTCATTGCAGTAACAACCTCGTGAATCATCATATCTTGTGCGAAGTGAAGTTGTCAATTTTTGCAAATGTCTGATGTATGCCCTTCTAATCAAACATTTGTTAGACACATGCCATCTCTGACGTTTACCTCCTTTAAAATGCACACTGTCTCTTTTTTGCCACCATGGTCATATCACAATTAAAGTTTGGACAATATGTTGAGGACACTTTGTTGGCGAGTGGATGACTTATACATAATTGTATTTAATTGATGGTGTTTAATTTATTATGATATTAATCAAGATGTCGGGAAGGTCAGTATTTGGGATTGCGTATGTCTATCTATACCTAAATATCGGCATTGCAAATAAACATGTATTTTCAAACTATTTGGTTTCCTTGATGTGGCCAATTATGACAGTAGAGGCATGATTGAAAGAAACCCAATCGAGAGCAAAAATACCAAATTTCCTATCAAATATAACATTTTCGAACATAATGGCTTCAAGGGTGACTGTAGATTGCATAGAAAACTTGTATTAACATAACGTAACGTAACGTGGAAAACACGGATATAACTTTTTGTAATGTTAAATGAACGATGGTATTAATTGAACATGCACGTATCATATAAGCAACATTGAATGGCATTGGGAATGTATACTATGAAATGGTAAACATGAATTTGCATATTATAAAGCTTCCGACATAATTAATATTGAAATTAGGAAAATAGCACGTTCAAATGTAAGGTTGGTGTATCCCCATATATGATTATAGGAGTTAAGAAAGATGGTAGGGTCATTCCGAATAATTTCAGACAGTAGGAACACTTCGAAAAAAATTTGATTGCAGGTCAGCTTTATGACATATGCTCAAGACGAATACAATAAGTATACCTTATATTAAAAGAACATTCATTAGGTGAAACGAATGTCTTAAAATATCCATGTCACTTTATAAATACTTGCATGCTAAAGGTTCATCTTGGGAGTGACCTTATAAAACTGTCCGAATGGTCCCCAATTTTGTAAATTAATGGCGTCCAACGTTTCCTTTTATAATTAAGAATTAAAAAAACGCCATATGTGTTTCCCATACTCGGATTTCTTCTGATTTTCTCTTTTAACAGACTTTAGCGTCAAGTTCACAAGACCGGGACCGGAACTTGTGGTTTTAATTGACCTTTGATACCCGCGCTCTACAACGTAACCGGAGTAACGTCACCGCACTGTGACAGTGAATGTAAACATGCCCCAAGGGCATTGTCAAGAATTACTAATAAGTCTACTGCTGAAGCCGAGAGTGGAATTGTATAAAAGGGTTGCTCTGAAATCATAGTATCAATTGTCCACTTGTCTAGGAACAAACACACTCAAATACCATAATTTGAGTTAAACTTGTGTAACGGTTATATTTTCAATAATGTTTGCATAGGTAATGGATGGATTCTGAATAAAATGCAATTACCCGAAAAGAAAATCAAGGGGTATGTGGTTTTCTTAAATTCCAAAGTAAGGCTTAACTTCATGAACGTTAATGATTTGGTATGTGAATGTATGTATGTACATTATCAAAATGTTTGTCCCCAGTAATTATATATACACACAGGAATATTTCAATAACTTGATAGCAACATTTACATTTTTAAATTGAAATGAGAATTAGGCAGTATGCAAATAAATTGCTATGTTGATATTTTCATTTATATGTGTGTCCCTAAAAACATCATTACACAGGTATCAGCATAGGTAAGTCACGTCAGACCTTCACAAGTATTCCGCAATTTGACGAATCTATGGTGGAATAATTTAACCAGTAAAATTTGCAGTCTTTCAGAATATATTACAAGCAATTAGTTATATTTTTTCTCTCTTTTTTGTTACGATAATCAGGATGTTTCTTACGGAATTCATATATTATGCGATTGTGCAGCGATCAAAAAGTCTAATCTTGCAATGTTCCGTTCGTCATGCAATCTTAACTACTCGGTATATTTTGCTATATGCTTTATTTTACAATTGAAACGGAAATTTAAGTCGGGTCTCGATTCACTTTGAAACGGTGTTTTATTATTCTGAACAATATTGAACATCCTTTTCCACTTCAGATGTTCCGTTTTATATGTGATTCACTCAATATCTCATTTAAAAAACTATCCTAACTCGTATGAGTAAATACAGCAGATAATTACCTAATGCTACATATGATGAGTGCTGCTAAAATACTTCTAACATTAAATAACTGTGTAGTAACGAAAGGTTATTGACACCCATGTCTGTGTTACTACAATTGATAAAAGCTTAAGATAGTATAGTTGACACCCTTGTATGGTGTTGTAGCTCGTACAGCACGTTTTCTGTTATAATCAAAAGGCCATACAGTAATATACTCAACTGTGTGAATCGCACTTCACTTCAAAGGTTACACAACACCAATACAGTATACAACACTACAACATGTACAACATTTAAGACTGTGGGATGTGTGTTTTTCATTAAATGATTTATTGTATTGCCTTTGATGATTTTATGATGATTACGAATCTCCTATCATCCTATCATCAAAGGTAATATGTGAGCATTCGAGAACTTTCTTTGTTTCCGATTCAATGCACCATACCATTAATAATAGAGTATATGCAATTTAACCGTTAATTTATGCGGTGACGCTGTGTTTTTGTTGATGTTAAAAGTAATAATAATGGATAAATAAATGGATGCAACATTAATGCGTTGACCTATTGTGTTCAGGTTCTGATCAAATCATTTTACTTAGTAACATTCTGTTAAAAGGTGACGCATGCTATACAATTCGGTCTGGCGTGTACACGTGTGTTGGTCTAAAGGAAGCCACCATTACGTAGAACGATATCGGGCATATGAGTTAGATGCTGCATGCATCTAGTGAACACGGTGTAGTGTTGTATACTGTATTGGTGTTGTGTAACCTTTGAAGTGAAGTGCGATTCACACAGTTGAGTATATTACTGTATGGCCTTTTGATTATAACAGAAAACGTGCTGTACGAGCTACAACACCATACAAGGGTGTCAACTATACTATCTTAAGCTTTTATCAATTGTAGTAACACAGACATGGGTGTCAATAACCTTTCGTTACTACACAGTTATTTAATGTTAGAAGTATTTTAGCAGCACTCATCATATGTAGCATTAGGTAATTATCTGCTGAATATAAAAAATTTTTTTTTGGTTTACATGGGTTGTGAGGTATTTTGAAGCCATGCTAATAAGACTCCTTTTTGGCCGTAACAGAGGTTGTTTAAACAAACCACAATATTCAAAGATGTACTTACCACAGATGTGCAGTAAAATACGATTATTATACGCACAATCTGTATAAACACAACCGTGCAAAATAAGAGATAATATTTCAGTATTGGAAATGGCAACTTGATTAATCAATCATGTATCAATCGATCTATAGAACTTATGTCCGGACGTAGAGCTCCTTTTGTTGCATAATAATGTCAATATTGTTGCCCTTGTATGATCTAAGATCTTAAAGGCCAAAACGTCAGAATGATGTTTGTCTTTGCGTGTGATGCATTGACGTTTTGCTATTTAAAAATAAAGCATTTTAAAGCGATAAGTGTCAGTCTCGATAAAAGTTTCAAATGTCTGTTTTTAATTTTAATACCTGAAGTGTTGATTCGATGTATTATTCTAGGAAGAAAACAACTAAAATGATATGAATATTAATATATTGCGATTCAGATTGTACTTGATTTGTAAGCTCTTTGTTAGATTGGTTTGTTTATATCTTGTATTGATGCGAATTAGTTATTTTAACTCAAATGTTGTCTTATTGTTTTGCTACAGTACGAAATCAGTCTGTCCATCTTAATGGTTAGTAATAAAAGTCATGTTTAAGTTACAGGACACAATGAGGTTTTATCGAAGAGTGTATTGTTTATATCTAATTGGGTTAATTAATTACTTTTATTATTAATATATTTTAAACTTTTAAACAAAGAATTAACTGCAACTAATACTGAACTGTACATTTATTACAAACACTGTAAGCAAAACAAACGAAACAAAGATAAAGTATTTTTTATGTATTACATTGATGCCTCCCATACACGTGTAAAAAAGACATTTTTATCGAATAGTAAAACTTGAAAACAAAGGAATACATTATTTTGTATAAAAATTGCAAATAAAGTACATGAACATGTATCAAACAGCTATAGAATATTCAAATTATGAACTAGTCATCATCATCATTAGGAGATTCGTCATGTGAATACAACGATACTGAATATCGTAAATAATAAGTGTAACAACGGTAATTCATAACACACTTTCAGATGATAAATATATATATTTTCCGAAATGTGTTGATATCTCTGGTTTCGAAATATATTTTTTGCACTATTGAACATTCGACAAATTATGAATGAATCGCTATTAATGATAGTATGAATATCCAGAAAGTAGCTACACTTTTAAAATATGTTCCAACTATAAGACAATATTTTGTTTTAAATAATAAAAAAATATTATCACACACAACACATATTATTCTATTTTCAGACAATTTTCAGTATAAACATCGAAATACAATAAATCGTCATTCGATCACTTTTATTTATCACGCGCGCGAAGTCCAAATAAAACAGTGACCGGTCAAAATTCTCTTGATTGTACACATTATATAGTAAGGACAAAGAGAGAAAAGATAGATAAAGAGAGATATATTTATGAATGATACAATATTAAACATTCATAAAAATTAAAATAATTATATTCAATTAGCGACCATTGTGTGTGACTCCCGAACATTTTTCTAAGTACAACAAGAATCTTAAATAAAAAGTTAGGTCATTGGCCGTACGGTCATGCGTGTTGTTTATGTTTGTTAATCAAACAAAAACAAGACGTGACACTTATTGACATTTTCACTACAAAGTAAAAGGACAATTTTAAGTTTCACTACTCGTGATGAGCCATTAACACACTACTCAGGTAACCATTACACTGTCTTTTAGAACGATTTGGCAAACTTTATTATGACCAACATTGTAGAACACAATTATAAACACGTTCATTCTACATGTATGCCTATTTATGTTAATAAATCTAACATACATGAAAACTTACTTCATGCTAATAAATTGTGTGCGTGTGTGTGTGCGTGCGTGCGCGTGCGTGCGCGTGCGTGCGCGTGCGTGTGTGTGTGTCACAGATTCATTTAAACTGTGTGATGTCATATCAAGCGTACATCACGAACCATGAGTAACATGTGCTTAAGAAGCTGTTGGTGGATAGTGTAATCATATACTTATATTCACATCAGAAAACTCTATAATATACAGTGAAGAACAAATGGAGGGCCTATTAATTTAAAAGACTTTAAAACAAAACAAATATTGTGATTAAAATAAGTATGACACAATTATTTTTACTAATGGCACTTTATGAAAAATGACACAAATACAAATATCTCCGACTGCATAATACAAAACAACAAAATACATACACTTTACGTTAAACGAGGGTTTCATTTTTTATTATGACGTTATAGGCAAAATCAGTTTTTCTGTTTTCTCTGAACCTGTAATTGGCGGAGGTAAAGTACTTTATACTAACCAATGATCATTTACAAAGTTTGTTCAAATCATACACATGATCCAAAATCGTCAAGCCAAGGTTGAAGTGTTTTATGTAGATATATTTAGCAAACACGTAATAAACCCTCTTCTCTTAAATTACTGCACTGATAATACGTGACAACCTACTCTTAAGTTAATTCAAATGATGAATCTCGTGGCGAACTGAACTCACGAAGGAAGTCACAACGCTAATTTAGACATTATTAGCAAACTCCTTGTTAATTATATCGCGAAATTGATCCTCGTTTTATGGATTAAACGAGGGACTGGATAAATATAGGAAAATAGACTTCCGTGTGTTCTTAGTTCAGCAATTATCTACAACTGTTTCATCACACATGTTTCCTTTGACCGATACGTGTATAGAGTATAAACGTTTACTCTATATTCTATGCTCACGTATAAAAATTACTCCGTATGTACCTCCAAAAAAGAAAGATAAACAAGATCTAAGATTTTAATTTACCGACATATTTATTGATTCTAGTAGTAATACGCATTACTTTTATTTTAATGATTAAACATTATTTAATTGTTTAGAATACGTGTGTGTGTAATGCATTCATCAGCTGCTCAACATATTCAGTTAAAACTAAGTGAATTATACAAAAAAACAAATATATTTGATAACATATACAATATATTAAAAACAATTACAAACTATGTATATACACACAAAGAGAGACTGATAGAGCATAAGCATTGGTAATTAAACTAATCAATATTACCTAAAAAGAAACTAAAATAAACGCATTGATATAAAAGAACTATGATATATGTACAAGCATTGGATGAATTATCGATGCTAAAATTACTTTAAGTACACGTATACGAATACGGTCAAAATTAGTAAAACTTAAAAATATAGACTATTAATTTTAACAAACCATTTGATCACATAATTCCATACATTGACTTGTTCTTTGAACATGCATCGATATGAAAGTAAGTATTTCCGTGCTATCAACAATCAAATTGCATAAAAATAATATATGGATTACACTAACTTGTAGTAAGATATAAATATGAATAGTTATTGCCAATTCTATTAAGTATTATGTTTATTTAGTGAAAAACAAGAAACAAAAACATATGCGTATTTCGACAGATGTTAATGTATTTAACAAATACGTTTCAATGACAAAGCCAATAATGCAATTTAACGTGATCGAATATCAATATATATATAAATATAGTAATATAGGTTTAAAAGCAAACTTTGATGATTGGAATGTGTGTAAAGTGAGACGACATCATGTATGTATGCAACAAAAATAATTCGATTTTCTACATAAACGTGAAGATATATTCTGAAGATACTTGACTGATAATTCATGGCTGTGTTGGTTATCATCATGTGTCTCTGCGCAACAG